>NC_047579.1:16872815-17133222 GCF_011004845.1 Esox lucius | reverse complement strand
CCAGTCACTGTCCAACCCCTAGTTAATACAGACCCAGTCACTGTCCAACCCCTAGTTAATACAGACCCAGTCACTGTCCAACCCCTAGTTAATACATACCCAGTCACTGTCCAACCCCTAGTTAATACAGACCCAGTCACTGTCCAACCCCTAGTTAATACAGACCCAGTCACTGTCCAACCCCTAGTTAATACAGACCCAGTCACTGTCCAACCCCTAGTTAATACAGACCCAGTCACTGACCAACCCCTAGTTAATACAGACCCAGTCACTGTCTAACCCCTAGTTAATACAGACCCAGTCACTGTCCAACCCCTACTTAATACAGACCCAGTCACTGTCCAACCCCTAGTTAATACAGACCCAGTCACTGTCCAACCCCTAGTTAATACAGACCCAGTCACTGTCTAACCCCACACTCCCCACTAGAGAAATATCAGTCCTATCACCACATCATAACATTCCTAATAATCAGTTGCCGGTGAATACCAGTGAAGGACAGACACATACTCAGAATATCAACATGATTTTAAATGTCCTAATTATCAGTACAAAAACATCCATATCTCTGATTGGCTCTAAACATTAACATTAATATTTCATGTGTTGACATTCCATTCATGGGTGTCATGGGAAGTTCATAATTGATGAACTTTAAGCATTTTAGGACAATAATGCATTACAACAAGACTATTATTATTTAGTTAATCCAGGGAGGTCAGGGCACACCAAGGAACACGTCACATAAATGTTACTTGAAACAATGACAGACAAGATACATTATGGCAGTAGAACCTTAAATAAGGACTAAACAAGGGGGCAAACAAGGCACAAGTGACAAGACTAAACTAGACAGGTGAGAACAATAAATACAGTGAAAAAAACAGGACACAGAAACTGAAAACCAGAACTGAAATACACAGATCAGAGAAACATAACAGTTATAATACTGCTGTGTATACTACTTCATAAACTAAATGTAGTATTCGTTGCTTTCGGTATCAGTAAAAACTCACTCTGCTACATTCCATTCAATGTATGAGTAAATACTGTTTTCTTACTCAACATTCCCAGAAGTGAACTTTACTTACACAGAGTATTCAGAGGTTATGTGCTATTTATTTTACTATTATTGTACCACAATAATCACTACTGGAACCTATAGGTCTATAGGTCTTTAATCCTCCTCAGTACCACACCATTACCCCTGGAACCTATAGGTCTTTAATCCTCCTCAGTACCACATCATTACTACTGGAACCTATAGGTCTTTAATCCTCCTCAGTACCACACCATTACCCCTGGAACCTATAGGTCTTTAATGCTCCTCAGTACCACATCATTACTACTGGAACCTATAGGTCTTTAATCCTCCTCAGTACCACATCATTACTACTGGAACCTATAGGTCTTTAATCCTCCTCAGTACCACATCATTACTACTGGAACCTATAGATCTTTAATCCTCCTCAGTACCAAATAATTACTTCAGATGACTGAATCTGTGATATTAAAGTCCATAACCATGAATGTCTAGTACTCACCAATAAGTATTTAGTTTCCCTGTTCACCTGCTCTGTGTGTTGCTGTGGGTTCCCTCCTGTCCTTCTGATATCTGTATCTGACAGTAAACATGTACAGTCATGTGACAGACAAAAACACTGTTTGTACCTGTTGGACTGGTTGTTCTAGTTGGGCACATTCTCATGAGAAACCCTTTTGTCACTCATGTCACACCCTCTGGTAGGTAACCTACTGTCTTGTCCTCTGGTAGGTAACCTACTGTCTTGTCCTCTGGTAGGTAACCTACTGTCTTGTCCTCTGGTAGGTAACCTACTGTCTTGTCCTCTGGTAGGTAACCTACTGTCTTGTCCTCTGGTAGGTAACCTACTGTCTTGTCCTCTGGTATGTAGTCAACTTTCTGGGGCTATATAATAATATATAATAAATATGGTACAACCTTTTCTACTATAACGATACACTGTAAAAAAAAAAATATATATATATATATATTGTTTTTACAGTATAAAACTGCCAGCTGTGGTTGCCAGAACTTCACCGTAATAAATACGGCAAAACATTTTCCACTAGTACGATACACTGTAAAAAAGAAACATATATATATATATTGTTTTTAAAAAGCCAACTGGACCAGTTGGCTTTTTGGCAACTGGTCCAGGATGTCAATCTGACAATACAGTGTATTTTGAGGACATTTAAAATGAATATTCCATGAGCTATGGGGGTCGCAAGACTTAAATAAGGATTTCCTTGATGAAGGATTTATGGGATACGTTGAAGATTCACAGTTAATTCACATGTGTTCAATAACCATGTCTCTGTCATTAACAAATACGGCGATGGGTGGAAACACTAGAGGTCACTTGAAATGGCAATGCATATTAGGTAATTATATTGTAGGTGCAGCTTAATATATACTCAATTCCTTTAAGCAAGTATTGTTCATGTATTTGAGTTAAATGTACTAAAAATAATTGGGGATAATCTGTCTCCTAAAATGGATTGAGTAATGTCGTACTAATGTTTGATTTAAAGTGAAGTCTATATTTTGAGTTTATACAAAACAGTACCAGTGTTGAGTACAGAGAAAACATGGCAAATAAGTGGGGTATAAGCAAATACACTACATAAATGAAATCATAATTTTAAGTGAAGTAGGGTTGAAATTCTTCATTCTTCATGGTGAGAACTACACTGTGCCAAATACCCCTGTTTCGTAGTCCTAGTTATCTTGACACCTCTTATGAATGTCGCCAATTCCAGGCCAGTCGTGAGAACTACAGTCTTTAATTACTCAACACTCTAAAGACGGTTTATGTCACAACTTTTCACGAAGAGGAACCGCAAAGGAACTGTCAACAGTCAAGAACAGTTAGAATCCTGACTGGCAACAGCTCCAGCTTGGGACATTCTTCTACTCTTCCCTACTTTTATGGAAATCCCACCACCGGACATCAGGACACATCGCAACACACAAACCTCACCGTTGTTAAAACAATTGTCAAAGTAGTGTACACAAGTTCGACAAGAAAAAGCTTGCAATTGTATGTACAGAAAGTTCTACTCAACTTGGCTTAAGCCAAGAGTTCTACCAACAAACTAGCCAAAGCTTGTGAAAGTACAGTAGACAATAAATGTACAATGTCAAACTGTAAAAATCTAGAGCGGTCCAAACATTACAGCAAGTTATACGCTTCACATTTAAGGAAGCTAAAGGTGTTAGGATAAATTCAAATACATATTAAAATGATAAAGGTAAAACAGCAACATGTTTTTTATTTGTAAAATATGCGGCACACTTGCAAAAAAGATCTCCAAACTAGTAATTACTTTTGTAGTTGTATAAAAAATTTGCATACATGTAACCAACTTGATATTTGGAATCATTAATAACACTTGCCAACGTAAAACACTGTCTCTAAAAGAGGAAATTATTTTTATTTGTAAATCACAGTCTGCAGTAGTATATTTCACAGTGTTTGCAAGCGGATATACCCATGAGGACTCTGATTGGCAGGCCATACCTTTTTCTTCCAATGAACTGAATGCATCGTGAACGTAACATTTTCACCTTTTAACCAATCTGAGTAGATTCTGGAACACGCAGTGGCAGAGTTTCAACCGGTTTAAACTCATAGTTATGCAGAGGAAGAAAAACAGGGTTAACCACGGTCAGCTTCTCGTACCTCTGTTTTTGATGGAATAACAAACCTTTTAGATGATTTTTCCACCTAGCCTGATCAATGTACAAAGTTTTACTGAAGTCTACTAGCTAAATAACTAAAATGTAAATCTAGCAACTAGCAAGAAATGTACATGGCTACTTAGTATTTACCATGAGAATAATAGAAATTCACTTTACACAATTCATATTTTGTATTACACTAGTTTGGGTGTATACATACCAATTGAATATGGCTCACATGATAACATATAGTTTTTGTTTATCACTTAAAGCTCTTGCATTTGTTCTACACATTTGTTTTATCTGCTAGGGCTGTCATCACTGTTTTCTTTTTACTTTATAGGAATTATTGCTCCAAAGGACAGGGTACAGTTTCAGCATGAAACATCACATACAAAATTCCTAGCTAATTACTATTTTTCCATCGTCATAATTTAGCATGTTAATATTCCTATACCTTTTTCAATCAGTTTTTTTCAATCAGGAGTATTATTCCTATTCCTTTATCAAACAGTTTTTTGTAGTTTTCAAAAGCATTCTTGCATTGAACTAACTGGAATAAAGGTTTGGTATAGTATCACCAACGGAGGTACAAGCAGGTAGGAGAAGCTGACCATGCTGAAACCTGTTTTTCCTCCTCTGCAATACATCACTATGAGTTAAAACCCTTGTGTTCCAGAATCTACACTGATCGGTTAAAACATGTAAATGTGACGGACTCACCATGCACTCAGTTCATTAGTTATGTCATGCTTATCAGAGTCCTCATGGATATATCCGCTTGTAAAAGCTGTGAAACATACTTCTGTAGACTGTGATTTACAAATACAAATATTTTTGTCACAGTTCTAGCAAAATGTTAGTAACAAAACTCTGAGTGTCCTTATTTTACGTTGGCAAGTGTTATTAATGAGTAGCAAGATTCCACATATCAAGTTAGTTAAACTATGCAGAACATTTTTATACAACCACAAATGTAATCTCAAGTTTGCAAATCTTTTTTACAAGTGTTTCCAAATAAAAAAACTTTTGTCAGTGTTTTACCTTCATATAAAAAAGGATATGCACCCATTTTAGATGTGCCATTGTTTTATTTATTTAGTAAGATAAATTAGTCATCTGTTCCAATCAAATATGAAACAAACATTCTCGAAACATATTTTTTCTTTCTACACATTTATAAACAAACCTGTCGTTGGCGGCGCCGTGTCCGCTGTTTGATGTCCCTCTTTGCTGCTTTGTCCAGATCGTCCAACGAACAATGTTTCTCCCTTTGTGTCCAGTATCGGCTTGCAGCTGCACCTGAGAAGTCATTTGTGGTGTTTTGGCAATTATAATATGATTTAAAATCTTACCTTATCTTACCTTCAAAGTCCCGCTCCATTCTTCATCAATACATTTTAGACTAATCTGATTTACCACTAATCCCAGCACACCAGTGTTTTCGACTGTTCTACCTGAGATATGAAAGACCAAAGATTCATTTTTTCAGTACAGTATTGGAGCCATCTATCACAGATGATGTACCAATGCAGTAAAGCAATAAGTGTGAAAATCTTTTTGCCATTCCCCTTTCACTAGCTTAACAAATAGATATGTCTAAAGATGGTAATTAATGGTAATTAACAAGTTATTAATCAAGTTAAACTCAATGACAAGGTGTTAACCAATTCATATAACTAGGTACAGTGTTTTTTGTAGATTTATTTCCACCAAATTATACATCCCCAAAGCCCACAATCCAGACAGCCTGACACTACTCTTGTTAAAGACATTTGAATGATGAAAGTCAGTCAAATGACAGACTTGAGTCAAGTTGCATTGATGTCAAAGCACAAGGCAGATGATCGCCAACAGAGAAACTGGCCAATGCAGCAGTGTGCACCAAGTGCAAAGAAATTTGTGGACACAAGCTAAGACAAAAGCAGAGAGGAAATAAATTGAGACTGAAAATACACTGTTTCATTTGCAATTACTTCTGATATTATTTGCCTTCCCCGTAAAAAGCTGTTTTTCATATCAAATGAAGATAGAGAGGATCTGCAAAAGGTTTTCACATTATTATATCCATTAAGAAACCAAACATTTGCACACATGTAGATCAACCGGTTGGAGAAGACCAAAGGTTGATTCAAGTAAACAAAAGAACTCCTGTACCCAGTCTGCGTAACTTGCAATAAGAATTTGATAACAACAGTGAGTTTTACTCAGATTGTAAGCAAAGAATACTACATTTAATTCATGAAGGCTGTAAGTAGTGTGACTCTGTATTTTTATGATGTCATTGTGTAGACTTTTCACAAACTATTTTACAGTATTTTTAAGATACAAAATACAAAAAACGAAAGTATTTTGATACAAAATACAATGACAAAATTATATTTTGTATTTGAAATAAATATTAGAAATACATGTATCATAAATACTGCCCATCCCTGTCTAACACCATGTAGATACATTGGAAACCAAGTCTTAGAACTACCCTAACCTACCCAGTGGTTTTTGGACTTAATAGTAAATATTTCACTTACTTTACCGTCTATAGGTCTGGCCAATCATTGGTGTCTATGAAGAACAAAAACATACAGTGTACTCATTAATTTACAGTGAAATTGCTAATAAAATGACCAAATTGTACCACAACAAGATTGCCATATTATATTAAAATAGCAAGCTATGTATCCATGATCCACTCTTGGCCACATGATAGCTAAAAGGTTTTAAATAAGAAAACTGGCTACCAGTCTTGATGTCAGCTTCTCTACCAACATTTTCCTATTGAACTAGCTACCATTTCCAAAACTCAACAGTGAAGTTAACTAGAAAACGTTAGCTAGCTAAGGCAGTTAACGAAGGAGTACTGCCAACATTGATTCAAGGCAAACATACGTAATTTACTGATATACTGTACGGTACACTCTGCACCAATGGAAGTACCAAGTCCTTACCATGGAGGTGTGATGTCCGCCGCCGCGCTCCACTGCTCCTGAACGCACCCCTTCCTCCACGGCTCATGAACGCACCCCAGTCATCAGCTCCCAGTCACCCTCATTCTGAACACCTGTGTCCCCACCTGTGTCTGGTTTAAGCCCCTATTTAGTTTGGTTCAGTTCTCCCTTACCTTTGTGAGGTATTGTTTGTCACGCCGTCATTCACGACTGAGCCCTCTAATTTCGCTATCGCCTAGTGCTACATTTGTATCGATTTCCCGTGTTTTGACCATTGCCTAATCTGCTCCTCGACTCTGTCTCTAGCCCTGTGATTTTGTATTGTTTCGTATCTCGTGATTCTGACCCTAGCCTGTACGACCGTCCTTCGCCTTGCCCTAATGGGAGTTCTTCTCCCAGAATAACCGCCTGCTCTGCAATTGGAACCAGCCTCTCCCTCGCCCCCTTTCCCCATTCATTACAGGAGGATCCGAATTTCTAAATCTGGAAGTGCACCAGCAAAGCTGGCAGTTTTGTCTGCTGCTAGACTACGTTTATTTGGTTGGACAAATGACAAAGTTGTTGAGTTCATTTCATAATGTACTTCGGAGGTAACTTTAAGCCTATGGAAATACATATTTTGCCTTGGGGAAAAATAAAACTTAATATTATGACAAAGTGTGACAGTTCATGTGACATTACTGACAAAATGACACTTTGCTACAATGTAAAGTAGTGAATGTACAGCTTGTATAACAGTGTAGATTTGCTGTCCCCTCAAAATAACACAACACACAGCCATTAATGTCTAAACCGCTGGCAACAAAGTGAGTAAACCCCAAAGTGAAAATGTCAAAATTGTCCCCAAAGTGTCAATATTTTGTGTGGTCACCATTATTTTCCAGCACTGCCTTAACATGGGCATGGAGTTCACCAGAGTTTCACCGGGTGCCACTGGAGTCCTCTTCCACTCCTTCATGATGACATCACAGAGCTGGTGGATGTTAGAGACCTTGTGCTCCTCCACCTTCCATTTGAGGATGCCCCACAGATGCTCAATAGGGTTTAGGTCTGGAGACATGCTTGGCCAGTCCATCACCTTTACCTTCAGCTTCTTTAGCAAGGCAGTGGTCGTCTTGGAAGTGTATTTGGGATAAATTGAAAGCTGCATTGATCCTGATTGTGCAATAGATCTTTCTCTTGTTCCTATGATCTCTTTTTGAGATGCAAATTCATTTATAACATTTTTGACATGCATTGTTATTCTGTCTCTCACCGTTCAAATAAACCTACCAATAAAATTATAGACTGATCATTTCTTTGTCAGTAGGCAAACGTACAAAATCCGCAGGGGATGAAATAATTTTTCCCTCACTGTAAATGTTTGAAAGCCGTTTTCATAGTTTTATCCAAGGTGAGGTGATCCTCTTATAGATGTAGTGGGGGAGTTTGGAGTCGGTCTGTCTGGGTGGGAGAAACAGGGAAGCTTGACTTAGTTCTGGGAGTCTTTAACAGAAGCTCCTAGCAAACCTTCATGCTTTACTGTCTGAAATACTAATGGTATAATTAGTAGACTGTTAGGTTATTTTGGAGGATTTTGAATCGTGTTGGTATGTAAATATGTTTTGTATTGTAACTTTATTACTTGATTGGAATAACTTGTATTACTTTGGAATATAGATTACTGTGGCATTCCTCGTTCATCTTCATACTCAAGCTCGTAGTGCTACTGTAAGCTTCTGTTTGTTTTTTTCCTTGTGTTCCTTAATGTGGCTTGTCACTTTTGGTTCTGATTGATTTCACCTGTTTGTTGTTCAGTCCTCGATAGCTCCCTATTCAGTTTGCCCTCTTCTGTTAGCCCTTGGTCAGTCATTGTGTCGTTTGTCTATCCCAGCCACCAGTCTGTGGTTTTTCCTGGCCTGCCTGTTTTCTGTTTGTACCTGCCCCAGTTTCCCCCATTAAAGAAACCTTCCGTTGCACTTAAAATCCGTGCTTGGGTCCTGCTTCACCTCATCTCATGACAGCTACTGGTAATTACACACACATAAGTAAGTCTAAGCAACCAGACTTGGTGTCCCTGAGTCCTGTATTCTTGAAGCAGTCTGGTTAGACCCGGGAACAAATGCCATTTAACTGTATGGTTTGTGTTAAATGACCAACACCTTATGTAGAGGCTAAGCCCAAGCTTTAAGCCCCTTAGGTGTTGTTCCACAGGTAGTGTAATTGACGCACTTTTTACCTTTTTTGATCAATGAAAGTCCAAGTCATATTTGCAGTTATCACCATTGGTTCCATTTATTTCCATGAGATATTAGTTTGTAATCCAGACAAATTACTGCTTGTATGTATGCTTGCGTGGTGTTGGTATGTGTATGTGTCCGTGTGTGGTGTGCGTGTGTGTATGTGGTCAAAAGCTGTATGTGCTTCCGGGTTGCACCCTGAGGTCCACCCGAACTGTTTTCAGCTAGAGAAACCAAGCCACTGCAACTTTGAGCCTCCTCCAGTCGGAAAAGTAGCTCATAAGACGATCCGTAGCTTGAAGGGAATCATCCACCACAAAGTTCACCAAGGCCTCTCTTTTGACATCTGGATCATTGGAGTCCACTTTGAGATCACTATCATACCTTGCTGGCCGGTCCAAAGAAACCTTGGACCCTCCAGCAAACTACTGTTCTTTAGAAGGTCAGGTACCTTCAGTCCTCTGGATGCAGCATCAGCAGGGTTGTCTTTAGAGCTTATGTGCCTCCATTGGGAAGGATTTGAAACCTCTGTTATGGCAGAAATCCTGTTTGCCACAATGGTTTGGAATCGCTTGTCCTCGTTACTAATATATTCTGGAATAATCTGTAAGACTGCCCGGCTATTGCTGATCCATTTTTCCAGTATGAATCCACCTCTTTTACAGAGAGTATTGAGCTCTTTAACCATCTGAATAGCCTCCATGAATCGAGTGAGAACTCGAAGGAGTTGAATAAAGGAAAGGGGGCAAGGATAGAGCGGAAAAGAGGATGGTGCAATGAAGAGAAGCAGAAAAGTGGAAGTGACAACAGAATGGGGAGATGAAGAGGAGAGGGGGACAGGAACAGAGGGTAGAGAAGTAAAACTGGATCAGAGGGGACAGAGACTCCCTGAAACACAGGAGAAGATGTGTGTGTTTTCTATCCATGTTTCTATCAGGTTCTGTTCACCTCGTGTGCTACATGGTTCTCTTTCTTCATGGTTAGTAGATCAGTTGACAGGAGGAGGTTCACTAAGTTTCTGTTGTTAGACGGTCAACTGTCACTTCAATCCAATGGCTTTGGTAGTCTGTGTTTAGTAAACTATTTACAGCATTCTATCTGTCCACGTCCACACACACTATATTTTCAACACAAACTTGATTAATCTGTTTTAAAACACCTTTATTTATTCTGTCTAATTTGAGACATGTAATTCATTTACAGAAGCAGTCATATTTTGTCATCAATTAAATTAACATTTTACAGACATCACTCTTTACAAACACTAACAATAAACAATAACAACCAGATGAATGATTTCGCAAACAAAAACATCAAAACAACATCATAATAATAGAAAATTGAATAAGAAAATATAAAAAGAATAAAAACAGGATGATAACATAGGAAGCTAAAAGGCTGTGGTCATTTTGAATAGCTCAGCATGAAACAAGCTTTGAAGTCTATTATTAAGAAGTGGAAGGTATTTGGTACAACATAGACCCTCCCTGGGTCAGGACGTCGCTCCAAACTGGATGAAAGAGCCAGGAGGAAACTGGTCAGAGAGGCTCAAATATTGACACTCTTCTTTGATGTGCAAAGTTAGATGTGCAAAGTTAGTAGAGACATATCCCAATAGACTAAAGGCTGTAATTAAAGCAAAAGGTGGTTCAACAAAATACTGACACAAGGGGGTGATCTTTTTTCCAACTCAGTGATTCTGTTTTTTAATTTGTAATTTTTTTTTCAGACAAGTTGGTATTATATCTAACACTTGGATGTTATAAGTTGTTAATACAGCTGAATAAAACAAAAATAGTTTTTGTCCGTTTTCATTTCAGGCTGCAAAGCAACAAAATGTGATTATTTTAAAGGGGGGTGATTCTTTTCTATACCCACTGTAATAACCAGGTTATCGTGGTGACAGTATAGAGTCCTTGTTAGACTGTGTAGTTCTGATGGTCCACAATAAAGAAACACGCAAATTCATTACATTTCACAGTGGACATGAGTTCTGATGCTATCTGCTTTATTGAGTTTGTAAGCCTGTCGACCATGACAAATAGAGTGCGGGTATTGTTGATATTCTTGTTGGTCATTCCCGATAAATGTTGCCGTCTGGCCCTGCGTAACTCATGGTTGAAGCTACCAAGGCTTTGTTTATAGATGTCATGGTGAATTTGAAGTTTAGTTTTCCTCAACTTAAGTTCCACTTTCCTACATTCTCTTTTCAGGGCGCTTAGCATCATGGTGGTTCTCCATGGTGTTTTCTGTTTGCTCCTAGTTTTCTTTACCTTTCACCGGTGCAACACGATCCATGACATTCAATATTTTGGCATTAAAATGATCCAGAAGTACATCAACTGACTCAGCATTTATTGTTGGAGAGATAGCTATGGCTTCCATAAACTGAGCATTGGTACTCTCATTAATGTACCTTTTCTTAACAGAAACAGAGTTTACTGGAACATTCGGGATGATAAGAGATTCAAAAAAGACATAGAAATGATCAGACAGGGCCAAGTCTTTAACCATGACAGAGGAAATATTGAGACCTTTAGAGATAACCAGATCTAGAATGAGGCCTTGAGTGTGACAAATCCCCTGTTATAATAAACAAGTTATAATCAACTGATATAACAGAGAGTAGTTCAGCAAAATCATCAATAAAATTTGCAGAATATCGTGGAGGTCTGTAAATGGTTAAAAACAACATTTTGGGGGTAACCATCAATGTAAAACGGAGGTATTCAAAATAAATAACATTACCTAGTGTATTTTCTTTGTATTGGAATGTATCTTTGAATAGGGCAGCCACTCCTCCTCCTTTCCTACTATTTCGACACGTATTCATATAGCCACATTTTTCAGGTGCTGTCTCCTTTAGAATTGTGGCACTAAAATCTTCTGTTTGCCATATTTCAGTGAGAAACATAAAATCTAGGTTGTAGGATATTATAATGTAATTTACCAAGAATGATTTGTTGGCGAGAGATCTGATATTAAGTAAAGCCAGCTTAATAGATATATTAGGGGTTCCTGGACTAGTGGGTTGATGTGTTACAGTTAACAGATTAGACCAGTTTACTTTAAGGGTTGCATGCTCACGGTTCCTTCTACTTTTAATCGACACAGGATCAGAGATACTGGATCCTAGCTTGTACTCAAAACAGTCAGCATTGCTATTTTCACAATAGCAGGGACCCGAAGCACATCACAGAGTATATTCTATGATTTGTGGAAATTAAGGGCAAGGTTGTTGGACATAGGGAAAGATGAGCTGTTCTCTTTGGTTAGAACTAGCTCCCTGTGACGACTGCGCCCTCTGCTGCCTCACCTCCCCCTGCAGCAGGCAGGCTCCAGCATTCGACGTCACCGGTCTTCCGACACCACCGTCCATCTCATTCATGCATTTCACCTGTTGTCTTGTTTAGCGCACCTGGTTCTCATCCTCATCATTCCCCCCAGTATGTATGTTCCCTCTGCTTCCCCTGTCTTTGTGTGTTATGGTCTCTCTTGGAAAGAGCATTGTTTGATTGGAGATTGTGGTGGAGGGGGTGGGGGGGGAGGAGTTGTTGTGCCCCCGTTTGGGACAAGGACAACTTGTGGAAGCATTGGGTGATTTTAGTTATAGGGTCAGGAGAGGGAGGTTGGATACTCTGCCTTTGAGTACTGTCCTTCATGTTTATCTTGTTTGGAAATGGCATTCCAAGAGCCTGACGCAGATTGGCACCAAGCAGCCGGGCATCCCATGTTTGGATGAACACCATCAGGTCTAAAGCAGTCATGGTTAGGTTTTCAGTCTTTGCCATTCTGATATGCTTGGTTATGTCACCCCCAATCAAGGTAGTATCTAGCTAATCAGATGTGGAGTTAGCAAACTTTCTTCTTTCCCTCGTCCTATCAGTGGTTTTAGGGCTATTTCTTGGATTTTGTTTAGCCATAATGCTAGTGTTGTGTTTAGCTTCCCTAGGTTCATTTACACAGATTTCGTTCAGAGTCAGTGGATCGTACCTGTTTTGCAGTGTGAGTTCAGTTGGTGGAAGCAGGAGAGTTGCGTTATGCAACTGCTACTCTAATTGCATTGGTAATAATCATATTATATATTTACTCACTACTAAAGCCTATTAATGGCTAATACCCTCCTAAAACGGCCAGGGGCAAACGCCATACCATAGATACTGGTAAAGCCACTAGGTAAGCATGTAGTGGCGTAATGGTTAAAGACAGTGCTTGTCACGCGGGACACCCAGGTTTGATTCTGGTGAGGGCAATAGTACTTTATTTATTATCGACAGTCATTCGTATAACAGTTGATTATTTCAGTTTAATTACATGGATCCACGGGAACAATTGTTTTTACAAAACAGAATATAAGTACAAAGACCAACAGAGAAGTGTCATAACAATTGTTCTGATCATACATTATTGCTTTCACCTCTTTATATACCTCCTTGTCAGCTCCCCAAAATATTTGGGGAAAAAAAATCTAATGCTATAAGATACATACAAAGACAAATTGTCATACTAATAGGAAAACAAGACAGAACCCTACACTGTCATGGCAACCATAGTTCTAGGTCAGAGTTAACAGACCTCCTGATCTGTGCTATCCCTGGTCTCTGTCCTGCCCAAATGGAAAAAACAGAGGAGACACAGGAAACTTCACCTTGGAGCCATCTGTAGTTGGGTCATAGATAAAATAGGTTTGAGGCCTGGCACCTCGGTTTTGGCTATAACCACTTCTAAGAACAGGTCTTCTTCTATCCGTGGCATCCCTTGAACAGTCTAAAGCAAATTCAGGCCTGGTCTAAAACAGTCCATTTATAACAAAACTTTGGCCCTTTTAGGGAGTTTTTCCTAGCCACTGTGTTTCAACACTGTTGTTGCTTGCTCCTTGGGGTTTCAAGCTGGGTGTTTTTGTGACAACTGCTGACGTAAAAAGGGCTTTATAAATAAATGTAATTGACTGATTAATTGATTGCAGGAACCTGCTTAGTGCTACCAGCAGTGACAAGCACTCTATAAAACCGCAAAACTAGAAAAGAATCAGTGAGGTGGACCTGCAAAAAAACAAGCAATTGTCTGTGGACACCACCTTTTTGGGGGTTGTCTTGCTGTTGCATCTCCAGTGCACCTGTTGTCACTTTCATTTGCACCAAAACAGGCGACACTGATTCACAATCACTTATGCTTCCTAACTGGACAGATTGATATCCCTGAAGTTTCAATGACTTGGTGGTAAACTGTGATGATTGTGTTCCCTTAATTTTTTAGCTGTGTATATTGGGCAAATATCTTAACAAAATGCTATTATGTTTCTTGAGAGAAATCTCAAGTATTTATTTACTCACTATTAGAATTCAGCCAGAAAACAACACATATTAGTTGAACCATTAATCACCATTTATGAACCATTTGTACATGTTTTGGCATTAGATTCTGTTCCTCTGGTGTAAATCACTGCCATCACATGATCATGAATACAATACTACTAATAACAATATTAAACCACAGTAATGATCCCTTTAGACAATGTGCAAGGTAGCACTACCAATATCCCCCAATTGAAAGAATACAAACCCAAACAGGTTGAGGCAGGGGTGGTGCGTGGGTAACAGGTGGAGGCAGGGGCGGTGGGTGGGTAACAGGTGGAGACAGGGGCGGTGGGTGGGTAACAGGTGGAGACAGGGGCGGTGGGTGGGTAACAGGTGGAGACAGGGGCGGTGGGTGGGTAACAGGTGGAGACAGGGGCGGTGAGTGGGTAACAGGTGGAGACAGGGGCGGTGAGTGGGTAACAGGTGGAGACAGGGGCGGTGGGTGGGTAACAGGTGGAGACAGGGGCGGTGAGTGGGTAACAGGTGGAGACAGGGGCGGTGAGTGGGTAACAGGTGGAGACAGGGGCGGTGGGTGGGTAACAGGTGGAGACAGGGGCGGTGAGTGGGTAACAGGTGGAGACAGGGGCGGTGGGTGGGTAACAGGTGGAGACAGGGGCGGTGAGTGGGTAACAGGTGGAGGCAGGGGTGGTGGGTGGGTAACAGGTGGAGGCAGGGGTGGTGGGTGGGTAACAGGTGGAGACAGGGGAGGTGGGTGGGTAACAGGTGGAGACAGGGGCGGTGGGTGGGTAACAGGTGGAGACAGGGGCGGTGGGTGGGTAACAGGTGGAGACAGGGGCGGTGGTGGGTAACAGGTGGAGACAGGGGCGGTGGGTTGGTAACAGGTGGAGACAGGGGCGGTGGGTGGGTAACAGGTGGAGACAGGGGCGGTGAGTGGGTAACAGGTGGAGACAGGGGCGGTGGGTGGGTAACAGGTGGAGACAGGGGCGGTGGGTGGGTAACAGGTGGAGACAGGGGCGGTGGGTGGGTAACAGGTGGAGACAGGGGCGGTGGGTTCACACCTGCATGTTAGTAAGACCATCAACACGCCAGACAGAGTGAGTAACCTGACAATTACAATTAGTTAATCAATGACCAATCAGCTCTGAACTGGCTATGGTAATTCATTCTCAGTGTTTTACAACGGTGTGTCCTACTGAACATGACCATGATTAGAATGAAACATCATGTTGTGTTTGACACAGGGACCATCTGACACAGAGACACTGAGGAGCCAACATAAACATAAAACCCTGGATAGAGGGGCTCAGTGAATGTGGTGTTGAATGTGTGCAGGTGGATCAGTGTATTAGGGCAGACCTTGTAGAAGGACAGGGTGGCGGCTTGCCATTCCAGATACACTCCTACTCTGTGGGAGTCTGAAGAGGTGACAGGTAGGACAGTTTTCTGGTTATTGTGGAGGACAGAGTAACTGTTACCATCACAGTTCAGACTCCAGGACTTGTCATTGTGTCCAAGCCAACAGTCATCACCCCATCCTGTCCTGTTGATTCCTTTATATGTTACTCCTATCCGAGCCCATTTCCCACTCCACTCTACCTCCCAGTAACAGCGTCCAGACAGACCCTCTCTACACAACACCTGTGACCTGTGCTCAAATCTCTCTGGGTGATCAGGATATGGCTGCTCCTCTTCCCTCCTTGTCACCTTTCTGTTCTCCTCAGACAGAGAGAGGTTTCTGTGTACTGTGTTTAGGTCCAGTGTGAGATCACAGACATCTGATGGATGAAACAAAGACACAATATTACACATCATCATCATTCATTATATACACAAACATGAAACAAACTTGCAGAAACACACAGAGATATTTATTCACTAGCTGTATATGTGTTCTGTATAATAAACAACATACATCTCTTCATTCCTGATGTCAACCTCCACTCTCCACCATGATCCATACTGTGGAAGAAGCAGAGGACCAGACTGTCATTCAGTGACACACAACGTCTTACACACACACACACTCACAATTTTATCACCTACACACACACACACACACAAAACACCTCCCCTCCTCCCACACACACCCAAACACACACCACACAACCCACTCTCCCATCACATACGACACACACACACACCGAGATGTAATTGAAGAGCAGACATTCAGTTTTAATTCAAAAGGTGGAACAAAAATATTGTATCGAAGCATTAAGGAATTGCAACCATTTGTATACACATTCAAATTTCACTGGACCAATTAACATAGTCATAAATAACATCTTCATTTAAATACTTTCTCGAAAATCCTTTACAGGCAATGACTGCTTTAAGTTTGAAGTCTAGAAGGCATGGACATCACCAAGGTTTCCTCCTTTGTGATGCTTTGCCAAGCCTTTACTGCTTTCAGTTGCTTTGTTTGTGGGTCTTTCTGCCTTAAGTTTTGTCTTCCGATAGTGAAATGCATGCTTGATTGGGCTGAGATCAGGTGATTGACTCGGCCAATGCAGAATATTCCACTTCTTTGCCTTAAAAAACTCCATGGTTGCTTTCGCAGTATGTTTTGGGTCATTGTCAACCTGTAAAGTGAAGCGCCGTCCAATCAATTTCACAGACAATATATTCCTATATGCTGCTTCTGTCACATCATCAATAAACACTTGTGACCTAGTGCCATTGGAAGCCATGCATGCCCATGCCATCACACTGCCTCCACCGTGTTTTACAGATGTGCTTCGGATCATGAGCCAAGCATTCTCCATACTTTTTTCTTCCCCTCATTCTGGTACAGGTTGATCTTAGTTTCATCTGTCCCAAAAATGCTGTTCCAGAACTGGGCTGGCTATTTTAGAAGTTTCTTTGGCAAAGTCTAATCAGGCCTTTCTATTCTTGAGGCTTATGATTCCAGCCAAGTGATGTTTTTCACTTGGCTGGATGTTGTGAAGGGGTTTTTCTTTACCATGGAAAATATTCTATGATCATCCACCACTCTTGTCTTCCATGGACATCCAGGCCTTTCTTTATTGCAGAACACACCAGTGTGTTCTTTGTATCTCAAAATGTACCAAACTGTTGACATGCAAGTTCATTTTATTTGCACAATTCATACAAAGAAGCAATTCAATGTGTTTTAAAGTGAAAAAAAAATAAATAAAATGCAATAGAATTAAAAAAGTCAGATTGTTACAATTCTGGTATCTCAACCCTCGCACTCCAGAGCTTGGACAAACTCATCAATTCTTTTGTGAGAAAATATCCTACATTGATGTCTAAACAGCAGCACAAGAACTTGCATTATCCGTCATCAGCAGATTGTTGTATTTACGCAGAGGTTATTCCTCTAATAGCACCAGAACTTGCATTACGATTGGTAAAAGATAGCAAAATATAAATGTAATAACAAAATAGATCAAAGAGAGAAATATAAAATACATCATAAACTAACAGCATAATAAGCAAACATAGAATAAGAAAATAGAAACAGAATAAAAACATGATAAAAACATAGGAAGCTATAAAAGCTATAAGGCTAAACAGTGCGTTTAAGTTTAAGTGCTCAGTCATAGGCATGTGATAGGAAAAGTGTTTTTAACCTGGATTAAAAAATGGATACGTTTGGTGAATGTCTAAGATCTTCTGGTAGTTTATTCCAGTTTTGTGCAGCATAACTGCTAAACGCAGCTGCACCATGTTTAGTTTGGACTCTGGGCTCTACTAGCAGACATGAGTTAATGGATGTAAGAGCCCTGCTCGGTTTATATTCTTCAAACATATCAGAAATGTATTCGGGGCCTAAACCATTCAGTGATTCATACACTAAAAGCACCACTGGAAGCCAGTTAAGAACCGGAGTGATGTGCTCTGTTCTTTTGGCCCTGGTTAACATTCTAGCAACAGCATTCTGAACGAGTTGCAGCTGTTTTAGTCTTTTTGGGGAGTCCAGTTAAGAGGCCATTACAGTAGTCAACCCTACATGGATGAGTTTCTCTTGGTCTTTTTGGGACACCAGGCCCTTAATCCTTGCTATATTTTTAAGATGGTAGAATGCTGTTTTGATATGACTGTGAGGTCAATCAGAACACCAAGATTACGCACTTGGTCCCTGGTTTTTAGGGCCCGAGTATCCAGCTCTGTACTAATACTAGTTATTTTATTTTTGTTGCCAAACACAATAATCTCAGTGACAATGAGTCTATTGAGCTGTTGTCATACGGTTTGAGAGCCATATATATTTGAGTATCATTGCTGTGGTAGTTGTGGTGGTTAATGTTGTTTTGTAGAATTTGGCCCAGAGGTAGCAGAGATAGCATATCGACAGTGTCGATCACAGCAACAGCTTTCAAATATGAATGCCACACATGGAATCAACTCCAAAACTTTTACCTGCTTAAATGATAATGACAATAATGAAAGAATAGCCCGCACCTGGCTACGAACCAGCTTTTGAGACAAATGTCCAAAAACATTTGGTCCCTTGAAAAAGAGGGGGCTACATATTAAAGAGCTGTGATTCCTAAACCCTTCCTCCAATTTGGATGTAAAAACCCTGTAAAAATCAGATAGATTGCACTTTAAGCCCATATTCATCATTTATCCATAACTTACTGTTTTGCCCATAAGTTTGCATACTCTGGCAGAAATTGTGAAATTTTGGCAATGATTTTGAAAATATGACTAATCATGCCAAAAAAAAACGGTCTTTAATTTAAGGATAGTCATAAATCATATAAAGCCCTTTATCATCACATAGTTTTTTGGGTCCTTTTAAATCATAATGATAACAGAAATCACCCAAATGGCCCTGATCAAATGTTAACATACCCTTGAATGTTTGGCCATGTTACAGACACACAAGGTGACACACACAGGTTAAAACGGCAATTACAGGTTAATTTCACACACCTGTGACTTTATGACTTTTTAAAGTGCAATTAGTGTCTGTGTATAAATAGTCAATTAGTTTGTTAGCTCTCACGTGGATGCACTGAGCAGGCTAGATACTGAGCCATGGGGATAAGAAAAGAACTGTCAAAAGACCTGCGTAACAAGGTAATGGAACGTAAAGATTAAATATAAAAGAAATATAAATAAATATGGAAAAGGATATAAAAATATATCAAAAGCTTTGGAAATGCCAGTCAGTACTGTTCAATCACTTATTAAGAAGTGGAAAATTCAGCGATCTCTTGATACCAAGGCAAGGTCAGATAGACCAAGAAAGATATCAGCCAAAACTGCCGGGAGAATTGTTAGTGATACAAAGAAAAACCCACAGGTAGCCTCAGGAGCAATAAGGTTGGCTCTGGAAAAAGACAGTGTTTTTTTTTTTCCAAGGAGCACAATACAAGCCTTTACTGCACCAAAACCAGAAAAAAACCCCGGTAACAATATGCCTGACAATATGCCTCACAGCTTCTGGCACACTGTAATTTGGTGTGACGAGACCAAAATAGAGTTTTATGGTCACAACCATGAGCGCTATGTTTGGAGAGGGGTCAACAAGGCCTGTAGTGAAAATAATACATTCCCCACTGTGAAGCATGGTGGTGGCTCACTGATGTTTTGGGGGGTGTGTGAGGTCAAAAGGCACGGGGAATCTTGAGAAAATGGATGGCAAGATGAATGCAGCATTTTATCCGAAAATACTGACAGACAATTTGGATTCTTCTGCACGAAAGCTGCGCATGGAACGCTCTTAGACTTTCCAGCACGACAATGACCCTAAGCACAAGGCCAAGTTGACCCTCCAGTGGTTACAGCAGAAAAAGGTGAAGGTTCTGGAGTGGCCATCACAGTCTCCTGACCATAATATAATTAAACTCTGAGGAGATCTCAAATGTGCGGTTCATGCAAGTAGACCAAAGACTTTGCATGACCTGGAGGCATTTTGCCAAGACGAATGGACAGGTGGTTTTGGGGCCTCATAGACAACTATTACAAAAGACTGCACGCTGTCATTGATGCTAAAGGGGGCAATACAAAGTATTAAGAACTAAGGGTATGCAGACTTTTGTCTTTTTCTTTGTTGCCATGTTTTGTTTTATGATTGTGCCATTCTGATATAACCTATAGTTGAATATAAATCCCATTAGAAATAAATGTGTTTTGCTCACTCGTGTTTACTTTACAAATGTTACATATACGACCAATTCTCCAAGGGTATGCAAACTTTTGAGCACAACTGTAAATTTACAGATCCGGAAAAAATTAAGAGACCACTGCACCTTTTTCGTAAAGGAAGATTTTGAGTGAGGAACAGTCGCAAAGGAAGGTTTTGAGTGATGATCAGAAGTGTTAAAATTACGTGATAGGTTCGATTTCTCGAGGCTTTGAAACTCACTGAACAAGTGGTGTCACCTGTTGGTCAAGAATACATTTCCAATGTTGAATGATAATAGACGTCTTTTCCACATTATCCAACTTGACTTCGTAGCGCTGTGGTTAGGCATGCACTTTCCAAAGGGAAATTGTAATGCCCGGTTTGTATCCCATGTTCTTGCCTTTCCATTTTTCAACTCTGCATCCGTTCTAATGTTTTGTATTAATGAGGCAAGTGTGTCATAAGACACAAAATAAAACAAATTATTATACAATACGATACAATAAACATGATCTCGCACCACAACAATTAAGAAATTAGGAGTCAGCAACCCTACCAACTGTGCCTTTGCTGGACAACTTTTTGAAATAAATGACTAAATAAGGTGACCAGTAGCGGTTGCTCTTCGAAAGTCCAAATGGCACCAAAAAACCATAGAATCCTAGATTTTCCAAAGAGGCTTTGGAAAAACCACGTGATCAAACGAGGCTTCGGACATCATCAATAACGTGGTATTACACTGATGCAAGCCGCGGCCCTTTCACATGGATTAGAATGGGTTGAAATTTCAAAGCAAGCCTTGATCTGAAAATTTAGTTCAATGTCCTGATCAATAATAATGTAAATGTAATGGCCCCTTCCGGAAGGGACCATTCCGCTTCGTGTTTTCTGTGTCCCCTTGTCTTGTCCTTGTATGGTCTTTCCTGTTCTTGTTTCTGTTAATCGGTATATTCAGTTCACCTGTGTTTAGCCCCCACCTGTTTCTGTTCTCCTCGTTTCTCAGTGTATTTAGTTCAGCCCTTTTCTCCGCGTCATTGTTGGTCATTGTGTGTGCTCCTGTCCCGCGGCCAGCCCCGGTCCCTCCTCCTGTCCCGCGGCCTGCCCCGGTCCCTGCTCCAGTCCCGCTACCTGCCCCGGTCCCTGCTCCAGCTCCGCTATCTGCCCCGGCCCCTGCTCCTGTTCCGCGGCCTGTTGCCGTCCCACTCCCTGCTCCTTCATCCGTAGTGGACACACCCATGCCCGACAGGTACAACGGCTCCCCTGAACGGTTACTCCCCTTTTTAGAGCAGGTCTTTCAGTATCTTCAGGGCAACAAGATCTGTCTCGCCACCGGCTTTGAGCCCTTGGTGCTCTCCCTGCTCACCGGTCGGGCACTCGAGTGGGCAGGAGAGCTATGGGACCGAGGGGACATCCCGTGTGTGTCCGCTGAAGTGTTCCTCGGGCTCCTGGAAGAAGAGTTTGGCCTTAAAGCGCCCCCTGCTGCCCTGGAGAGGCAGCCAGCGCCCCCGGCTGCCCCGTGTCCGCCAGCGCCCCCGGCTGCCCCGTGTCCGCCAGCGCCCCCGGCTGCCCCGTGTCCGCCAGTGTCCGCCCGAGCCGCCCCAGGAGGATTGGTGGCCCAAGCCCGCCGGTGACTGGCGGCCTCATCCCGTGGCACCCTCTCCTGCCCGGATGCCGCCGCCACCTCATCCCGCGGCGCCCTCTCCTGCCCCGGAGCCGCCACCTCATCCCGCGGCGCCCTCTCCTGCCCCGGAGCCGCCACCTCATCCCGCCACCTCATCCCGCGGCCCCCCCTGCCGGCCCCCGCCGGCCCCCGCCGGCTCCCCCTGCCGGCCCCCGCCGGCTCCCCCTGCCGGCTCCCGCCCCTCCGCCGGCCCTCCTGGCTCCCGCCCCTCCGCCGGCCCTCCTGGCTCCCGCCCCTCCGCCGGCCTTCCTGGCTCCCGCCCCTCCGCCGGCCCTCCTGGCTCCCGCCCCTCCGCCGGCCCTCCTGGCTCCCGCCCCTCCGCCGGCCCTCCTGGCTCCCGCCCCTCCGCCGGCCCTCCTGGCTCCCGCTCCTCAGCCGGCTCCCCCGCCGGCCCCTGCCCCTCCGCCGTCCCTCCTGGCTCCCGCCCCCCCGCCGGCTCTCCTGACCCTCAGCCGAGTCCCAGACTTTCGCCTGCTCCCCCGGCTGCCGGTCCTCCCCCGGCTGCCGGTCCTCCCCCGGCTGCCGGTCCTCCCCCGGCTCCCGACACTCCGCCGGCCTCCCCGGCTCCCGGCTCCTCCGCCGGCTCCCCCGCCGGCCCCCGCTCCTCAACCGGCTCCCCCGCCGGCCCTCCTGGCTCCCGCCCCTCCGCCGGCCCTCCTGGCTCCCGCCCCTCCGCCGGCCCTCCTGGCTCCCGCCCCTCCGCCGGCCCTCCTGGCTCCCGCCCCCCCCGCCGGCTCTCCTGGCTCCCGCCCCCCCCGCCGGCTCTCCTGACCCTCGCCCCTCAGCCAGCTCCTGACCCTCAGCCGAGTCCCAGACTTTCGCCTGCTCCCCCGGCTGCCGGTCCTCCCGACACTCCGCCGGCCTCCCCGGCTCCCGACACTCCGCCGGCCCGCCTCAGGCTCCCCCTGGTCCCGGCCCGCCTCAGGCTCCCCCTGGTCCCGGCCCGCCTCAGGCTCCCGACCCGCCACCGGCTGTCCCGGCTGGGGATCCTGGTTCCTTGGGGCCGCCGGATCAGGGCTCTGCTAGGGGGCTCCCTTCGGTTCCAGTCCCTGGTCCCCGTCCTGGGGCCGAGCCTCCGCCTTGGTGCCCTGCCCGTCGTCCCCCCTTTTGGGGGTGTGGGCGCGTCCGGGTGTCCGCGCCTTTGGGGGGGGGGGTACTGTAATGGCCCCTTCCGGAAGGGACCATTCCGCTTCGTGTTTTCTGTGTGTCCTTGTCTTGTCCTTGTATGGTCTTTCCTGTTCTTGTTTCTGTTAATCGGTATATTCAGTTCACCTGTGTTTAGCCCCCACCTGTTTCTGTTCTCCTCGTTTCTCAGTGTATTTAGTTCAGCCCTTTTCCCCTCGTCATTGTTGGTGATTGTGTGTGCGCCTGTGCGCCTGTGCGCCTGTGCGCCTGTGCGCCTGTGCGCCTGTGCGCCTGTGCGCCTGTGCGCCTGTGCGCCTGTGCGCCTGTGCGCCTGTGCGCCTGTGCGCCTGTGCGCCTGTGCGCCTGTGCGCCTGTGCGCCTGTGCGCCTGTGCGCCTGTGCGCCTGTGCGCCTGTGCGCCTGTGCGCCTGTGCGCCTGTGCGCCTGTGCGCCTGCCCCATTGGACTTTTGGGACTTATCGTAGTGCCCGGCACTCAGTTTAGTTGATTCATTATTTTTGTTTAATAAAAGGGGGAAACCCTCGAACTTCTGCGCTTGCCTCCGTCTCCATATCTACCATCGTGACAGTAAATACATTTACATCCTTGGTATTATTGGGTAGTGATGGGAAATCAAGGCTTTCTGAAGTATTCAAGGCTTTCGTCAAATTTGCCGAAAAACTTAATTCTCTCTAGGCTTTTAAACTCACTGCACAGTGAGTGTGCTGATCAGGAATAAATATCACATGTTTGACGTTGAGATAGATGTCTTTTCCTCAGTATGCTACATGACTTTGTGGCACAGTGGTTAGGTGTGTGCTTTCTGAAGGGAAATTAAATTCATCTGTTCGTATCCAATGTTCTTCTTGTCTTTCCAGCTGGCATTTTCAGCTATGAATCTGTTCTACTGTTTTGTATTATTAAAGCATGAGTGTCATAAGATAGGCAAAATAAAACAATTTATTCAAAGAACTATAAACAGCATTGATCTCATTCAAAAAGTTAAACATTATTTTCATTGTTATTTTCTCATTGGCAAACTTCAGATGGGCCTGGACATGTGCTGGCTTGAGCAGTGGGACCTTGCGTGCTCTGCAGGATTTTAATCCATGATGGTGTAGTGTGTTAATAATGGTTTTCTTTGAGACTGTGGTCTCAGCTCTGTTCAGGTCATTGACCAGGTCCTGGCGTGTAGTTCTGGGCTGATCTCTCACCTTCCTCATGATCATTGATGCCCCATGAGGTGAGATCTTGCATGGAGCCCCAGACCAAAGGAGATTGACCATCATCTTGAACTTCTTCCATTTTCTAATAATTGCACCAACAGTTGTTGCCTTCTCACCAAGCTGCTTGCCTATTGTCCTGTAGGCCACCCCTACCTTGTGCAGGTCTACAATTTTAACCCTGATGTCCTTACACAGCTCTGTGGTCTTGGCCATTGTGGAGAGGTTGGAGTCTGTTTGATTGAGTGTGTGGACAGGTGTCTTTTATACAGGTAACAAGTTCAAACAGGTGCAGTTAATACAGGTAATGATTGGAGAACAGGAGGTTTTCTCAAAGAAAAACTAACAGGTCTGTGAGAGCTGGAATTCTTACTGGTTGGTAGGTGATCAAAAACGTATGCAATAAAAATGCAAATAAATTATTTAAAAATCATACCATGTGATTTTCTGGATTTCTGTTTTAGATTCCGTGTCTCACAGCTGAAGTGTACCTATGATAAAAATTACAGACCTCTACATGCTTTGTAAGTAAGAAAAACCTGCAAAATCGACAGTGTAAAAAATACTTGTTCTCCCTACGGTATGTTTAATTGGTTATTGACATTAATGATTTAAAAACTGGTGAGCATGGATGTGTATCTATCCTTCAATGTCTTTTAACAGTTATCAGGATATACATGGTGATATGTCAGCTGTAAGCAATTTTGTAAGCACTAATTGACACAATGTAATATTGCGGAGCAATCAAACTGTGAAACTAAGGAGTCAATATGGATTTTATTTCACAATTAATCAAATAGTCAACAACTTTTTCTAGTTGTCAAACACATTAACTACCACCACACTGAACTAACTACCACCACATTGCAGGTTTCCTTGCTAGTCAATGTGCTCCACCAAGTACCATTGCAGAGATCGTATGTATTCACTATAAATAGCCGGCACAGATACACGTTAAGTAGTAGAAACATTGATGGTGTGAAAACAAAGACAGACCAGGTGATGTCTGAACAATCTTAACATTTATGGTGCAGTCATATTTAAATAATTATAATGAATAAATAATGTTTTCCTCAAATTCACAATTATCCAGGTTGATATAATGTCACCGTACTTTGACTTTGAAACTGTGTTCATGCTACACAAAATGAGTACAGGTAGGCAGGTCTATATTTGACACATATTACATAATGCAAAACAACATGACAAATTAATTCCATATTACTGATATAGAAAATATATACAGGACTTACTTGAGTTTCTCCAGTCTCCAGTGTGGATCCTCCAGTAAAGCAGAGAGCAGTCTGACTCCTGAGTCTCCTGGGTGATTGTAGCTCAGATCCAGTTCTTTCAGATGTGAGGGGTTTGACTTCAGAGCTGAGACCAGAGAAGCACAGCCTTCCTCAGTGACCAGACAGCCTGACAGCCTGCACAGAGTTGATCATTAGGTCACAAACTACCTACATTTACAAAGTCTACGATTTCACAAGATCCTTCTGCCCCTAAAGTCTTCCTTGAGTGGGGCTCAATCAGAGGTGGGCACTCAAGTCAGACTCCAGTCACAAATATGATGACTTTAGACTTGACTTGAAAAAAACAAAAAATACTTTACTTTGACTTTAACACCAATGCTTTGTGACTTTGTTGGACTTGAAACCCTCCCCAAGCACTAATGTAAAAAATTATGCTAATTAAAAAGTGTGCAGCACATACATTTTCATTTAACGGATTACAGTTTGAATCCGACAGCAGTCAATCAAATTGTGCCAGTGGAGAAAAAGTTGCGCGTGGTAGTGCAGAAGAACGTCAGCAGGTGAATTCAAGACGGAGCCCTTGGAAGGCTGATACCCAAAACATTTTATAGAAAAACACTGTAGTCAACAAAAAACAGATTGCAACTTGCGGGGAGAAAATTACAGAAGAAGGTGAAACAATTTCCAACTTCGACATTTGAAACTGCACAAATAACGGTAAGTCATGGCTAATATATCCAACAGCTGTATTGCTTTCCTCGTGTAAGCTTACGTGACGTCAAATCAATGAGCCTCCACAGTCAGTCAGTGCGGGAACGTGATTATTGCACCCAAGATTGAGCTACAACTGGCTAATCAGTAGGAAGACTAAATCCTGTCTGACATTACTGCTGTACGCTGCCTGCTGTTACCTACCTGGCTACCTGCCAAACTTTTTCGAATTTACTCTATATAAACTAATTGGTCAAAATTCTATTTTAACTAACGCAATATTTTTTATCTGTTGACCTCTTACCCAACTTTACTACACCGGGACTCTTTTTGGACATAATTAACAGAACTACTCATCCCTGAACACCCGACGCTAAGTATCATTACAATGCCTTATCACTGTAATTGTTGTAGCACCAACACGGAGGACAACTTTCGTCTTCAGTTAAAGATAGCAGAGTTAGATGCTCGGCTTCTGACGCAAATGTCAGGCAAGGTTTATGTTAGTGTAGAAATGAGAAACTCTGTCAGTGCCACCAGGTAGAAACAATAGTCTTATTAGCCCCCCGGCACAACTCCTGCATCTGGGCAAGAACTTTCTCTTGGTCACTGGGAAGAAATGCCGTCGACCAGATAAACCTGAATTGTTGCTAAATCCAACTGAGTCTTTGAACAGGTTTTCCTCACTGGAGTCGGAGTCAAGGCCCAAGCCGTCTTTGGAGGGGAATGATCGGCAGGCATGTTCTACCGGTGGCCTTGAAAAACTAAAAACTTTAGTCATCGGCGATTCCATTACACGCAGTATTAGACTAAAGAATCAGCCGGCGATCATACACTGTTTACCGGGGGGCAGAGCCACCGACATAGCCGCAAATCTGGGGCTGGTGCTAGCGAAGTCTTAAACTGGCAAGTATAGAGAGTACAGAGATATTGTTATTCAGGTTTGGAACCAACAACGTTAGGATGAAACAGTCAGAGGTAAGAAGCAGAACATAGCATCAGTGTGTAAACTACCTAGAAAGATGTGTCGGCATCGAGTAATTGTCTCTGGCCCCCTCCCAGCTAGGGGTGGTGACGAGCTCTACAGCAGACCTTTTGCCACTGTGACTCGTTCCAGGCTGAGAAAAGTTAAACAAGGTAGTTCTAACAAAAACAACCTCGGTCACAAATAAAAATGACTGTAAACCACCTTGCGTCTCAAAATGGGACTCCTAAATGTGGATCCACATTGTGGATCATTGTTGTTGTAGTCAGTGGATGTCTTCGTTTGTGTTGCCATTAAACGTACGTTTCTTTAGAGCTTTGTGTACTGTTGTTTTGCTGCTTTAGTCAGCCATTTGCTTTTGTGTGTTTTGTGCTCGGTGTTTGTTTGTTTCTTGTATTAAAAAGAGACACCGACTACCTCTGCCTGCACCTGGTTCCTTGCTCCCGCAACACCGCATTCGTGACACCTCTCCTCCTGGTTATACTAGTGATCATATCCCTCGTGCGTCCCGAAAAGGAGGGGGTGTTGCTAATATTTATGACAGTAAATATAAATTTACTCTCAAACATATCACTGAGTTTCATTTTGAAGTTTTACTCATGAAAGTTAACCATGCCGATAAATCGTTTTACAGGGCCATACACAATGTTCCTCAATGAGTTTCCTGAATTATTGTCTAACCTTGTAGTCATGGCAGATAGTATTCTAATTTTTGGCAATTTCAATATTCATATGGAAAAGTCCAATGATCCTCTTCCAAAAGCCTTTGAAGCCATAATTGACTCAATCTGTTTAATCCAAAATGTTTTAGGTCCAATGCACTGCCACAATCACACCTTAGATTTAGTCCTGTCACGAGAAATTACATTATTACATTTACCGTTAAAACAAGAAATCCATTTGCTCCGCAAACAATGGGTTTCAAAAGCCGTATTATAAATTCTTGGACTACAAATACATTTCTTGATATTCCTACAAGTTCGCTCACTGCTCATCAACGACAGTGTAAATAAATCCGTAAACGATCAAATCGAGGACCTAAACTCAACACTGCGAAATACTTTAGATACGTTTGCACCACTAAAAACAAAAGAAATACGCAACAAGAAACTTGCTCCCTGGTAGACAGACAATACTAGAGCACTCAAGCAAGCCTCCAGAATATTGGAGCTCCACCAAGTTGGAGGTATTCAGACTAGCCTGGATAAACAGTACACTACAATACTGAAAATCACTCACATCTGCTCGATCAGCTTATTTCTCCAACCTGATTGAGGTGAACAAAAACAATCCAAAATATATTTGATACAGTTGCAAAGTTAACAAAAAAGCAACCCTCAACAAGTGAAGTGCGTCTTCACTTTAGCTGTAATGAATACATGAACTACTTTGATGAAAAGATCCCCATTTGTGACAATGATGTGATGTGTTGCAGGAGCAAGGAACCAGGTGCAGGCAGAGGTAGTCGGTGTAGCTCTTTTTAATTAAAGAAACAAACAAACACAGAGCACAACAAAACACACAAAAGCAAATGGCTGACTAAAGCAGCAACACAACGGTATACAAAGCTCTAAGGAAACTCACGTTTAACGGCAACACAAACGAAGACAACCACTGACGATGACAACAATGATCCACAATGTGGGGAGCAGAGGGAAAACATTTAAACACATACAAACAATATCAATTGGGACCTGGTGTGAAAGATGGGAAACCTGTGACAGTCTGGGATGTGTTCGTGTGTGTTGGAAAACTGAAAATGTATGGCACGGTGGCACCGCACCATGACATCATTAGGAAACAAATAACTGACTCCGCCTTAAATAGTTATGGTCCTCAAAATCTCCGTTGTCCTGAGAATGTCCTCTGAACCTCCCAGACCAGGTGTCAATGGGGACATTTACATTTTTTGATACCGTATCGCTCGACACATTCACTAAATTTGTAATGAGTTCTAAACCCACAAACTGTCAGCTAGACCCGATTCCAACAAAATTATTTAAGGAGCTATTTCCTGTGCTAAGTCAGGCAATGTTGAACACAATAAATTGCTCCCTTTCCTCCGGATGTGTACCAAACCCACTAAAAATAGCGAAAATTAAGCCTCTTCTAAAAAAATCAAATCTGAATCCCGACATATTAAACAATTATAGGCCAATATCGAACCTCCCGTTCCTCTCAAAAATCTTAGAAAAAAGTGTTTCCCAACAAATGTATGTCTTCCTAAAGACAAATAACATTTATGAAATACTCCAGTCTGGTTTCAGATCCCATCTTAGTACTGAGACTGCACTCGTGAAGGTAACAAATGACCTTCTAATGGCCTCAAACAAAGGATCTGCATCCGTCCTGTTGTTTCTTGATCTTAGTGCTGCTTTTGACACTATTGATAACTCCCTTCTCTTAGAGAGACTGGAAACCCATATTGGGCTATGTGAACATGTTCTAGCCTGGTTTAAATATTATTTATCTGAAAGATATCAGTATGTTAGTGTGGATGGCATATCCTCTGACAAGTCAAAGGTATGTTTTGGTGTTCCTCAAGGCTCGGTTCTGGGCCCATTATTGTTCTCACTATATATGCTACCTCTGGGTGATGTAATCCGAAATCACAATGTATATTTTCACTATTATGCGGATGACACAGAGTTATACATTTCAATGAAGCATGGAGAAGCCCCAAAATTATCTAATTTGGAAGCATGCGTTTCAGATATTAGGAAGTGGAGGACAGAGAACTTCTTGCTATTAAACTCAAGAAAAACGGAAATGCTCGTTTTAGGACCACAAAGAGGTTTGTTAGTAGACCTCACTGTGAACCCCGATGGCTGCATGGTCTTATCCCAAAAAACTGAAAGAAATCTTGGCGTTACCCTTGACCCTGACCTCTCCTTTGATGAACATATAAAATATGTCTCAAGAGTTGCTTATTTTCATCTGCGAAACATTGAAAAAATCAGAAGCGTTCTATCAAAAACTGAGGCAGAAAAACGAATCCATGCTTTTGTTACTTCTAGACTAGATTACTGCAATGCTCTTCTTTCCGGTTATACTGACAAATCAATAAATAAACTTCAATTAGTGCTGCAAACAGCTGCTAGAATCCTAACTAGAACAAAAAAAATTTACCACATTACTCCTGCCCTAGAGTCCTTACACTGGCTGCCTGTTAGGATCAGGGCTGATTTTAAGGTTTTATTGTTAACCTATAAATCAATACATGGACTTGCTCCTACTTACCTTGCTGAAATGATCCAGCCATACATACCTACACGTAACCTACGATTGCAAGATGCAGGCCTTTTAATTGTACCTAGAATTTCTAAACAAACAGCCGGAGGCAGGGCTTTTTCTCATAGAGGTCCACTACTGTGGAATGATCTGCCAATTAAGGTTAGAAATGCAAACTCAGTGCAAACTTTCAAGTGTCTACTAAAAACTAATCTCTACAGCACGGTTTATAATTAGGTGTAGCCCAGCCCTGGGGGGTGAAGGTGACCAGTAGGCTTGGTACTGTCCACCCTTGCTGTCTTGCCAGGTGGGCTCTCGTCGCCACTGGGATGCCCTCCCTCCAATGCCTTTTGGGGGCGGAGTCACTGTCTTATTGTTGTCTCTCTGTTGTGCACTTGTGCAATTGGGCTGTACTCTGCTGGCAATACTCGGCCCTCATTCAGGGTGATTGCGGTTGGTAGCTGTGCCTTTGGTTGATGCCTGGCAATGTGGATAGATTGATTTCCTGCCTGTTGGGCCCTTGTCTGGGTCCTCCCCCGGATAGGGCCACAGTGTCAACGGACCCCCGTCTCAGTCCCAAGGTCTTACACTGCTATATTATTGTGCTGGAGGAGTAGGGTCAGCTCTCCTTCTCCACTAAATTCTCCTTTTCCACTATAAATCGTTGTTGATATGAGCAATGCATTTTCTGCGGAGTACCTGGTTTGGGGGGCCTGTTGCTGTCCCTGTCCAAAGTCCTGAAATTCAACACTACTGTTGTTTGCTCCTTGGGGTTTAAGGCTGGTTGTTTTTGTAAAAGCACTTTGTGACAACTGCTGATATAAAAAGGGCCTTATAAGTAAATTTGATTGATTGACTGCTGTACCTAAAACCATTGACTTACGTTAGCCTATTGCAACCACACACAGAGAGGGTGTGTGTGAAGGTTGGGCGATTGTGAACAAGCCTACATCGCCTGATTGTGCTCCATAGCGATCCTCGATTGTTGTTCACATTATAGGCCTACTTGAAGTTTAGTAGCAGTTGTATTGATGTACCTTTTAATAAATGATGATAACTAAATATTTTAAGTATGTCTGGAGAGAGAGAGCACTACAATATTTTTTTTGTTTTTATCATATTGATGTCTTTCTTATGGCTGAACATGTATCTTTATTTGGAAAGTTGTATTTATTTATACACTCACCTAAAGGATTATTAGGAACACCTGTTCAATTTCTCATTAATGCAATTATCTAATCAACCAATCACATGGCAGTTGCTTCAATGCATTTAGGGGTGTGGTCCTGAATGTCTGAATGGGAAAGAAAGGTGGGAAAGAAAGGTGATTTAAGCAATTTTGAGCGTGGCATGGTTGTTGGTGCCAGACGGGCCGGTCTGAGTATTTCTGCTCAGTTACTGGGATTTTCACACACAACCATTTCTAGGGTTTACAAAGAATGGTGTGAAAAGGGAAAAACATCCAGTATGCGGCAGTCCTGTGGGCGAAAATGCCATGTTGATGCTAGAGGTCAGAGGAGAATGGGCCGACTGATTCAAGCTGATAGAAGAGCAACTTTGACTGAAATAACCACTTGTTACAACCGAGGTATGCAGCAAAGCATTTGTGAAGCCACAACACACACAACCTTGAGGCAGATGGGCTACAACAGCAGAAGACCCCACCGGGTACAACTCATCCCCACTACAAATAGGAAAAAGAGGCTACAATTTGCACAAGCTCACCAAAATTGGACAGTTGAAGACTGGAACATTTTTGCCTGGTCTGATGAGTCTGGATTTTTGTTGAGACATTCAGATGTTAGAGTCAGAATTTGGCGTAAACTGAATGAGAACATGGATCCATCATGCCTTGTTACCACTGTGCAGGCTGGTGGTGGTGGTGTAATGGTGTGAGGGATGTTTTCTTGACACACTTTAGGCCCCTTAGTGCCAACTGGGCATTGTTTAAATGCCACGGCCAACCTGAGCATTGTTTCTGACCATGTCCATCCCTTCATGACCACCATGTACCCATCCTCTGATGGCTACTTCCAGCAGGATAATGCACCATGTCACAAAGCTCGAATCATTTCAAATTGGTTTCTTGAACATAGCAATGAGTTCACTGTACTGAAATGTCCCCCACAGTCACCAGATCTCAACCCAATAGAGCATCTTTGGGATGTGGTGGAACGGAAGCTTCGTGCCCTGGATATGAATCCCACAAATCTCCATTAACTGCAAGATGCTATCCTATCAACATGGGCCAACATTTCTAAAGAATGCTTTCAGCACCTTGTTGAATCAATGCCACGTAGAATTAAGGCAGTTCTGAAGGCGAAAGGGGGTCAAACACAGTATTAGTATGGTGTTCCTAATAATCCTTTAGGTGAGTGTATGTCCTTTTTTTTAAACATTCATAACTTGCATATAAGTAACATACTAACAATTACTCTTGTTTAAAATATGTAATGAATATCACATTTTGTGAAGAGCACATTATGACAAAACTCAATGTTAAGGACCTGAGACTTGTTGGACTTGTTGGTCTTGACTTGAGACTTGACTCAGACTTGACTTGGGACTTGAATGGTAAGATTTGATACTTGTGATTGAATATGGGCATGAGGAACTTAACACAACGCATATGAACTGACTAACTCTGAGCAAAGGACAATAGATGGGATGTGGTGCTGGGACTATTATTGATGAGCCCCACACACCCTGCCCACACACCCTGCCCACACACCCTACCCACACACCCTACCCACACACCCTGCCCACACACCCTGTCCATACCTCCTGATAGGAGTTTTCCATGTGACTGTCATAGACTCTATGAATAGACCCATGGACTGTAGGTTGGCACATACCATTGTGAGGAAGCCTGTCTTTACCTGGTGATATGCATATATTTAGTTCTATTCTCTTGTTAGAGGAGTGGTTCGTTATCTTGTGCTATATGAGGTACCATATCGCAAGCAGTTGGTATCTACTACTGGGGGCCCCACCCAACCTGATAAGCTGTGGAGCCAAGAAACTTAAAAAGGGACACTATTAGGCCATGTAAGGTTAGGATATAGAATACACCTATGTGATTGGAAGACAGCAAAATATTGGAGGGGATGTGCTGGAGGATAATGGACTGTGTTAACTATGTAATTATTGGAGAACATGTAAGAACAATGGAAGATCAACATCTTGGACTCTTGATAAATAAAGATTCTCCCCTGACTTGTTTGTTTAAAGACTCTGTTCATGGATCAAAAGCGGACAGAAACACTTGTGACTGGTAAAACAATGACTTGGTCCCACCTCTGGGCTCAATAAAATCGTAAATGTTTTCCCAAATCCCATGATAACCATTAAATGATTTAGTTTTTAATGTCACACCTCCATATAAAACCCCTGTACAGTAGTGGGATGCGGGTGGGTCAGCTGTTTCTTCACCTGCAACCGCCCAAAATTTTTAATAACCCATCCTCAACTATATGGATAAAGTGGCATTTTCAGTCCCACTTCAACACTGAACATGCAAATATTGTCACGCCCTGATTCCTTCCTCCTTCTGCTGTCTTTGTGGTTCGCCCCCGGCAGGTGTCTCTAGTCATCCCATTATCCCCTGTGTATTTAATCTGTGCCCTTCCCTTGTTTCTGTGCCAGTTCGTCTTGAGTCTTTGCCAAGAGTCCTTGAGTTTACCTGTTTTTGCTCTGTGTTACCTCTAGAGATCCCGTGCACTGACCTTCTGCCTATTCCCAACCACAAGCCTGTTTTCGCCTACCTGTCCTTCAAGCCACCTCAAACGTGTGCTGAAACACTGGCCGTCCCTGACCGAGTTCCTGCCTGATGCCCGTCTGTCCTTGCAGCCTTATCGATAGTGTACCGAAACTCTGCCTGTCCCTGACCTCCTCTTGCCTCTCCCCTCTAATAAACAGCGTTGGACCTTCATGCCTGTGTCTGTGTTTGGGTCTATCCCTCGAGCTGTGTCAAATAGAAAATGCTGCTACAACATAGAGTTCAAGTAGCATTGCCCTAAGAGGCTACATTGTGTATTCTGAAGAAGAGCAATGTAGACAATGGTCTGTCACGAAATGTGCATAAATATATTTATCACGTTATCTTAATCACTTTGTAATCATGTCTGAGATAAATAACAATAACAGGCAAGTGATCACTTAGCTCACAGTGTAAATCTTTAGCAACAGAATAGTCTTGTACACAATAGGTCTGTGGACAGGGCAAGTACTACTAGTGGGCCTTGTCTGCCTGGTTGGGAACCACTGCAGTACATGAAGTGTGAAGCATTTCAAAAGTGTTCACATTTTTTGGAAACGGGTTTGTAGTATATCATCAATGTTGTCTGTCAATAAATATACAGTAGATGTACAAATATTGTGTGTTTGAGAAGAGGGGTATCAGGAATGATCTACTGAGATAGAGGGGGACTTGTGGACATCAGAGGGTTCAGATTAAGATCAGTTTGAATGCTTGATGAATTTGGAAAGTAGTACTGCAACTAATATTTGATTAAGTTACTTATTTTTTAAGTAAAATCTGTTCCGTTTTGTTAATGGGGCAGATTTGGATGTTCAAGTCCCTATGAGACAACATGGTAGAATGAAGGCATGTCTTCAAAAGGAAACAGTGTAATAAAAACAATATAGCGGGAATGGGTCTAAGGACATCAGAGGAGTGAAATTAACATTAAGGTTTGAATGTTGGACATACTTAGACTAACAGAAAATGTAAAAGTTATGTAAGAATAGGTTTTTGTTTGTCATGTAGGTCCTGTTAGTTGTGGCGTGTTTCCTTATAGGTCTGCTGGGATGTTTGGTCTTTACCAGGAATGGAGGCTTGGACCTGCTGGCAGCTCAGAGCAGGTGGACGTGGGAATAGAAGACATTTGTATTCCCCTTTTGTTGTGTTGCCACTCTTTGTTTTCATGTTTATTGTTGCTGTCAGTTGTGTTGTTATGTATTATTACTCACCTCAGGGTCTCCAGTCTACATTGTGGATCCTTCAGCAAAGTAGAAAGCTGCTCCACTCCCGTATCCTTCAGGTCGTTGTTACTCAGATCCAGTTTTTTCAGATGTGAGGAGTTTGACTTCAGAGCGGAGACCAAAGAAGCACAGCCTCTCTCAGTGATTTCACAACCTGACATTCTGGACATAGATTGACTGTTTAGAATAACTTTAGAATACCCTCAGCTGAACACATCATTGTCAACTCTACTTTAGTGTATACTTTCAAAACGAAAATTGACAATACATGACACTAGAATTTGCTAAATAGAAAATCATCAGTGTAGTAAGTCAAAAAATATACAGTAGATGGAAAAATATTGTTTGTGAGTGTGTTTCTATGTGTGTGAGAATGGGAGTAGCAGAGATTATAATAAACTGAGAACAAGGGGTGGATCTGTGGACATCAGAGGGTTTAAACTAAGAACAAGGGTTTGAATGGTTGATAAACCTGGAAAGTAGGACTGAAACTATTTATTCAACTTATTGTAAAGTAAAGTCTGTTCCATTTCCACTGTGGTGACATTTACATCTCTATGAAACCCCCCCCCAATAGTGTACATTTCCATCTCTGTATATGAAAACCCTCGACTGTGGTGCACATTTCCATCTCTGTATATTTTGGAAAGTGTGGGTGTCTCCCAACCACCATGCACAGAGCTGGGATTAAAAGGTGAATTTAAGTTAATCAGCTATATATGTCTTATTTATTGAAACAGCATATGACTCCACTAAACAACTTTGATACGTATCAATGGTCAATACAGTGAGTGTCAGGCCAATGGCTACTGAAATAATGTGGATAAACAGTGGATACCTGCAATGCCTCACTACAACACTGTGTGACTAAATTAATATACAGTGGATATTAAAAGTCTACACACCCCTGTTAAAATGCCAGGTTCTTGCGATGTAAAAGAATGAGACAAAGATAAGTCATGTTAGAACATTTTCCACCTTTAATGTGACCTATAACGTGAACAGTTTAATTGAAAAACAAACTGAAATCTTTGAGGAAAAAAACAATAACCTGGTTGCATAAGTGTGCACACCCTTAAACTAATACTTTGTTGAAGCACCTTTTGATTTTATTACAGCACTCAGTCTTTTTGGGTTTGAGTCTATTATCATGGCACATTTTGACGTGACAATATTTGCCCACTCTTTGCAAAAGCGCTCCAAATCCGTCAGATTGCGAGGACATCTCCTGTGCACAGCCCTCTTCAGATCACCCCACAGATGTTCAATTGGATTTTAGGTCTGGGCTCTGGTTAGGCCATTCCAAAACGTTAATCTTCTTCTGGTGAAGCCATGCTTTTGTGGAATTGGATGTGTGCTTTGGGTCGTTGTTGTGCTGAAAGGTGAACTTCCACTTCAGCTTTCTAATGGACGCCTGAAGGTTCTGTGCCAAAATTGCCTGGTATTTGGAACTGTTCATAATTCCCTCCACCTTGACTAAGGCCCCGGTTCCAGCTGAAGAAAAACAGCCCAAAAGCAAGATGCTGCCACCACCATGCTTCATTGTGGGTATGGTGTACTTTGGGTGATGTGCAGTGTTGTTTTTGTGCCAAAATTTGGAATTATGGCCAAAAAGTTTAACCTTGGTTTCATCAAACCAGAACACAGTTTTCCACATGCTTTTGAGGGACTGTTTTTGCAAACTTCAGCTGGGCTTGGATGTTTTTCTTTGTAAGAAAAGGCTTCAGTCTTGTCACCTTACCCCATAGCCAATTCATATGGAGAATAAGGGAGATTGTTGTCACATGTAGCACGTAGCCAGTACTTGCCAAAAATTCCTGCAGTTTCTTTAATGTTGCTCTAGGCCTCTTGGAAGAATCCCTGACCAGTTTTCTTCTTGTTTTTTCATCAATTTTGGAGGGACGTCCAATTCTTGATAATATACCTGTTGTGCCATATTTTCTCCACTTGATGATGACTATCTTTACTGTGTTCCATGGTATATCTAATACTTTGGAAATTATTTTGTACCTTTCTCCTGACTGATATCTTTCAACAATAAGATCCCTCTGATGTTTTGGAAGCTCTCTGCGGACCATGTTTTTTGCTCTGAGATGCAACTAAGAAAATGTCAAGGAAAATCCTACTAGAACAGCTGAACTTTATTGTGATTAATAAGAGTCACTTTAAATGATGGCAGGTGTGTAATGACTTCTATTTAACATGTGTTTGAATGTGATTGGTTAATTCTGAACACAGCCACATTCCCAGTTATACAGGTGCTGGTCATATAATTAGAAAATCATAAAAAAGTGGATTTATTTCAGTAATTCCATTCAAAAAGGGAATTATATTACATTCATTCATTACACACAGACTGATTTAGATTCAAATGTTTATTTCTTTTAATTGTGATGATTATAACTGACAACTAATGAAAATCCCAAATTCAGCATCTCCGAAAATTAGTATATTACTTAAGACCAATACATTTTTTATTTTAATGTTGGCAAACTGAATAGAATGAACATGAAAAGTATGAGCATGTACAGCACTCAATGCTTAGTTGGGGCTCCTTTTGCCTGAATTACTGCAGCAATGCGGCGTGGCATGGAGTCGATCAGTCTGTGGCACTGCTCAGATGTTATCAGAGCCCAGGTTGCTCTGATAGTGGCCTTCAGCTCTTCTGCATTGTTGGGTCTGGCGTATCGCATCTTCCTCTTCACAATACCCCATAGATTTTCTATAGGGTTAAGGTTAGATGAGTTTGCTGGCCAATTAAGAACAGGGATAGCATGGTCCTTAAAGCAGGGACTGGTAGCTTTGGCACTGTCTGCATCTCCATAAAGTTGGTCAGCAGCAGGAAGCATGAGGTGCTCTAAAACTTCCTGGTAGACGGTTGCGTTGACCTTGGACCTCAGAAAACACAGTGGACCAACACCAGCAGATGACATAGCACCCCAAACCATCACTGACTGTGGAAACTTTACACTGGACTTCAAGCAATGTGGATTCTGTGCCTCTCCTCTCTTGCTCCAGACTCTGGGACCTTGATTTCCAAAGGAAATGCAAAACGTACCAGAGAACATAACTCAGCAGGAGTCCAGTCCTTTTTGTCTTTAGCCCAGGCGAGACACTTCTGACACTGTGTCTTGTTCAAGAGTGGCTTGACACAAGGAATGCGACAGCTGAAACCCATGTCTTGCATACGTCTGTGCGTGGTGGTTCTTGAAGCACTGACTCCAGCTGCAGTCCACTCTGTGAATCTCCCCCACATTTTGAATGGGTTTTGTTTCACAATCCCCTCCAGGGTGCTGTTATCCCTGTTGCTTGTAAACTTTTTTCTACCACATCTTTTCCTTCCCTTCACCTCTCTGTTAATGTGCTTGGACACTGTTAACCCCTTCACTTTCTCCCTCTGTGATGTAGAGCTCTGTGTAAATACTGTTGAGGGGAGTCCGATTGCCTGTCTTCACATTGCCTTCTGTCACACATTCATACCTCGTTTTTAGTCTGGCTTTATAATTCTCTAGAATTCTATGCAGGCTGTCATCCACTGTAAGAGAAAATTAAACCATCTGTTTCAGACAAAATGGTTAACAAAATGTAAGGTTTGTCTTTTAAAACATATTACCTAATGCATGTAGTTACCTGCATTAAAATCGCATTGAAATACTTAAGTATTAACACATGAAGTGTGCAAATAGTCTTACTGTTCTCAGAGCCTCTATCATCCTCACTGGGTTCACTCAGTTGCTGTAGTACAGGTCTTGTTCTGGATCTCTTTCTACACTGAGGACAGACATATTCTCCTGACGAAGCAGGCTGCTCCCAGTATCTGGTGATACACTGTCTGCAGAACCTGTGTCCACAGTTAATAGAGACTGGATCCCTCAGAACCAGCTCACACACTGAACACCTGGACTGATCCTCTGTCAGAGTTGACCATCCACTATAGAGGATAAAGACACAGAGAGATCAATAGAAATAGTTAATTACAACAGGACTGATCCCCTGTCAGAGTTGACCATCCACTATAACGGATAAAGACACAGAGAGATCAATAGAAATAGTTAATTACACCTGGACTGATCCTCTGTCAGAGTTGACCATCCACTATAGAGGATAAAGACACAGAACAATAGAGATAGTTAATTACACCTGGACTGATCCCCTGTCAGAGTTTACCATCCACTATAGAGGATAAAGACACAGAACAATAGAGATAGTTAATTACACCTGGACAGATCCTCTGTCAGAGTTTACCATCCACTATAGAGGATAAAGACACAGAACAATAGAGATAGTTAATTACACCTGGACTGATCCTCTGTCAGAGTTTACCATCCACTATAGAGGATAAAGACACAGAACAATAGAGATAGTTAATTACACCTGGACTGATCCTCTGTCAGAGTTGACCATCCACTATAGAGGATAAAGAGGGTGCTAGAAGACGTTTGTAAAATGGAGTGATGTACTAGGCAATTTGAATGAAATATTAACATTTGGGTGTTGAATACCTGTGCAAGCAACAGTTTTCTTTTTTCCTTACAAATATTTCCCAACATACAACAACATTTCAATTCACCATTTGTAATTCAAGAAAATTGGTCAGGGCTCTGAATACTTTTGCAATGTGCTGTATATCCTAGAGCTGAACATACTGTACCTTTCATCAGCAAACTTAATAGGTTTAGTCATAGATTGGGCTACAAAGAGCAGAGACAAACATAACTTATCTACGTTGGACCGTGAGGGGGAAACATCTATCTTAAAACAAGAAGTAAATGTGGGTGGCCAACTTGTTGACATGAGAAATATTTAAGACTGAAGTTGGAAAATTCATACCATTAGAAACAAGGTTTGTTCCTCTAATTTTATTGGTTCAAAAGATAAAGTATTACATTCAGTCAATGGAAACTATGCAAATTGTGTTAGTAAATGTAGTCATAACCACTCTTGGGATAGCACGTGAAGCAGCAACTAGAGCCAGTAGCTCCCACTGCTGGCTGAGACAAGACCAACACCACTCACTTGTTACAAAGAACCTAAGGCAGCTGAAGTTCTCCAGCCGTACAGGTTGGCAACACCAGAAATGCATTAATAATACAAAAAAAACAATACAAAAAAATAATACTAAATAAGTAACAATAAACCAAACTTATGTTGATTATGGTGGGTATATTACTAGACTTGTTCCTACCTTTGATCAGTTGAAAAGACTCCCTCCCTGAAATTAACAAGACGATCCATAGACTTGTCACTCTTCATGGACACACAGCTGGGTACAGGGGAGGCTGGTCTCTCCTGCTGAATTGGGCTTCAAAAGAACAGAGACAAACATTTATCTTTACTGAACCCTGATGGAGAAATTTGAAAAAATAAATTCAGAAGTAAATGTGAGGGATTGGGAGATTGTTTACATTAAAAACATTTTAGACTGAAGTTGGGAAATTCATACCACTGGAAATAATGTAGGTTTTGTCCCTCCAACATCATTGGATCAAAAGATAAATTATGACATTCAGTCAATGGTAACTATGCAAATTAACTTAATAAATATAGTCATAGCCAATAAATGATGAAACATTTTAAATTGGGATTACCTAAACCTGTGAAATATGCATGTGGTGGAGCAACTAGAGCCAGTAGCTCTACTTGCTAGGCTGAGATGAGACCAACGCCATTTACCAGTTATGCTGCATTCACACTGACAGCTCACTCAACTCACAAAGTGTTCAATCTCTGGCAAGCTGTCGCTGAGCCCACCCTGGCATGTACACTGCCTGCTCAGACGAAGCGTGTCTTCCTAATTAATGCCAGCTACAACTAGTCAACCAGTACAGGGGACACAACAGTCTCCTCAATTACTAATAAGTATGTATTATTTGTGTGACTCCACTACTAAAATGTATTACGTATCAACACAATGCCAAGTCAATGATTTGACAATGTTCGAACTGGAAATTACAATCACTGACCATGTTCTATGTTATGCTTGTAGCCGTTCACTCACTCGTAATCCTAATGATCTCCGAAACCTTCTTCCATGCATCCATATTTAGAATTATATCTCTGTATGTAGCCAGACAAGCATCATAAATAATGGGGAAACCAGACACCACAATAATGAGTTTCTCATCCATTGTTTTCTCTTGTGTGCGAGTTTTAAGTTAGCGAGTAGAAAAGACAAGAGAACATCTGCCTTGCCATTGGAAGTCGACGTATTTCGTCACTGCCCGCTTGCTGAAAATGTGCATAAAGTAAACAGTCATTAACTCGGAACTGTCGCTGCCGTCGGGAGATTTTATCTCCCAGAGTAGCTCCGCCCACTGTTGCCGTGATTAGCAGACTCTCATTGGAAATGAATGGGAGCGTATCTCTTTGTAGCGTTAGCGAGCGGGAAGTGTGCACTAGGCTTTACGAAGAAATTAATGCTACTCATGTTCTCCAGCCTTACTTGGTGGCAACACAGGAAATGCAAGAAATAATGTAAAGAAATAATAATAAATAATTAATATAGTCATAACCAAAAAACAATAAAGAATTTAAGTTGGGATAGCCTTAATCTGTGAAATAAGGATCACAGGTCTTGGCTATCCAAAACCTAAAGGGAGCTACTGGCAAATAAAGTTTTATTTGATTGGGACAGTGCATGTTAATGAACAAGACATGGAGTACATGCATCTAAACATGCCAGATTATAGCCAAGGGCTAATTTCCATCCGTAGTCCCACGAGCTAAGATCACACAGCTCACAAAAACATTGCAAAATACAATTTACATCTACAGTCAGTTCATAAATTAGCTAAATCCTATATACAATATTCACACAAGATTACATTCAACTTCACAAACACTAATCCATATACACATTACAAAGTAAAACAATTTAAAAAGGATAAATCATACATACTAATGTGTGCAACTTTGATTTGCCCATAGCCATTTCTTCAACTGGACTTAAAACAAGCTATATGTAGTACATTCTCTTAGTGTTAGAGGAAGACTATTCCACAGGTTCCCACCCCGGACAGACAGGACCGTCTGACCGAAGGTGGTGCGCCTGTGAGGTATTATCAAGTCTCCTCTGGTAGAGGCTCGCGTAAATGAGGCAATACATATCTAAATGAGTGAATATATAAATTAATAGGTTTTTGTTTAAGAATTTTGTTTTTCAAAGGACTGATGTTATTTATTTCAGGGGACTTTTATTTCATAATTCCACATTTATTTATTTCGAGAGACTTGTATTTCATAAGACACATTTATTTCATAATGACACATTTTCATCTGGTACATACAAATGAATAGGGTGTGGTTATCTCACATTTTCAGACCAAAGCAACAGCAGCACTTAATCACTGAATTTGAATATACGAGAAGAGCCCAAACATTTCTGGTGGATGGAAAGGACAGTAGGCTACAAAAGAAAACATTGTCGTTGCTCATTGTTCAGATGCAGGTGATGTCTGACTCCCAGAAAAGCATCTACAGGACTTGACCTCAGGACATCCTGGTTTGCACATCCATTTGATTCAGGTAAGAGCTTTAGGTAAAGTTGCTTTGTAAAATGAACATCATTACGTTCATATTATATGTATGTTAGCTATCTAGATGTTTGTTGTATGTAAAATAAATTAACATGACTGTCTGGACATGAGTGATGGCAAAATGTTAGAATCAGTAGTGTGCTACAATCCTAATGTAGCTACGTGTGTGTTGAGTTAGCAATTGTTTTGCTAAATAACAGTACAGTAACCTAATGTTTGCTAATTAAGTAAGTCTCATACCCAATCGTTAGTAATAACAAATGGTACCAGTAACATGCATTTTATTAGTTAATCAAGGTAAACGTGCAAAAGTGCAGCCGGTCCGTAGCTACCAATACATTATGTATTTATTAAATTCAGTCCATACAGTTGTTGCTTCAGATACTGATATAACCTAAATGGACTAATTTGCCTTGATTCTTGGTTAGCCAATTGCTTGAATACCAACTAGTTTACAGATTACTCTGTTTATTATGTTCACAATTAAGATAAAGATGTACCAGGATGAGTCCTGGTCTTTAGGCACCTTTGGAGGTGCAACAGGCAATAATGTCCAGGAGAGCAGGTAGTCTAACCACCAGCCCTTCTGAATAAGGTATGGAGGCTGGCCATTAAAACTTAGTTTACAAAATATGTATGTACTGCTTTTATTATAAAGTTTGCCTTGTGGGAGAGATCAGGATGTCAAACCAGACTCCAATTCCTCTTACTACAGGTGTTTTTCTAAGGCAAACGGTGAAAAAGGGCATTGACTTGGATTCTACTTATTGCCTATTACTGTAGAATATATGATTTGTTGAATATTAGCGAGAAAGACAAATACTGTCTATATGTCTTTGGAACTACGGTCTATAAGTCTATGGAAGTACTGTCTATATGCCTATGGAAGTACTGTCTATATGCCTATGGAAGTACTGTCTATATGCCTATGGAAGTACTGTCTATATGTCTATGGAAGTACTGTCTATATGTCTATGGAAGTTTGGTCTATATGTCTATGGATGTTATGTCTATGTCTTTGGAAGTACAGTCTATATGACTTTGGAAGTAATGTTTATATCTCTATGGAAGTACTGTCTATACAGTAGGGAGAACAAGTATTTGATACACTGTCGATTTTGCAGGTATTCCCACTTACAAAGCATGTAAAAGTCTGTAATTTATATCATAGGTACATTTCAACTGTGAGAGACGGAATCTAAAACAAAAATCCAGAAAATCACATTGTATGAATTTTAAATAATGAATTTGCATTTTATTGCATGACATAGGTATTTGATCACCTACCAACCAGTAAGAATTCAGGCTCTCACAGATCTGTTAGTTTTTCTTTAAGAAGTCCTCCTGTATTAATTGCACCTGTTTGAACTCATTACCTGTATAAAGGACACCTGTCCACACAATCAAACAGACTCCAACCTCTCCACAATGGCCAAGACCAGAGAGCAGTAAGGACATCAGGGATAAAATTGTAGACCTGCACAAGGCTGGGATGGGCTACAGGACAATAGGCAAGCAGCTTGGTGAGAAGGCAACAACCTTTGGTCAAGATGATGGTCAATCTCCCTCAGTCTGGGGCTCCATGCAAGATCTCACCTCGTGGGGCATCAATGATCATGGTGAGGGATCAGCCCAGAACTCCACAGCAGGACCTGGTCAATGACCTGAAGAGAGCTGGGACCACAGTCTAAAAGTAAACCATTAGTAACACACTACGCTGTCATGGATTAAAATCCTGCAGCGCATGCAAGGTCCCCCTGATCAAGCCAGCGCCCGTCTGGCCTGTCTGATGTTTGCCAATGACCATCTGGATGATCCCGAGGACGAATGGGAGAAGGTCATGTGGTCTGATGAGACAAAAATATAGCTTTTTGGTCTAAACTCCACTCGCCGTGTTTGGAGGAAGAAGAAGAATGAGTACAACCCCAACAACATCATCCCAACCGTAAAGCATGGAGGTAGAAACATCATTCTTTGGGGATGCTTTTCTGCAAAGTGGACAGGACGGCTGCTCCGTATTGAAGGGAGGATGGATGGGGCCATGTATCGCGAGATCTTGGCCAACAACCTCCTTCCCTCAGTAAGAGCATTGAAGATGGGTCGTGGCTGGGTCTTCCAGCATGACAATGACCCGAAACACACAGCCAGGGCAACTAAGGAGTGGCTCCATAAGAAGCATCTCAAGGTCCTGGAGTGGCCTAGCCAGTCTCCAGACCTGAACCCAATAGAAAATCTTCGGAGCGAGCTGAAAGTCTTTATTTCCCAGCGACAGCCCCGAAACCTGAAGGATCTGGAAAAGGTCTGTGTGGAGGAGTGGGCCAAAATCCCTGCTGCAGTGTGTGCAAATCTGGTCAAGAACTACTGTAAATGTATGATCTCTGTAATTGCAAACAAAGGTTTTTGTACCAAATATTAAGTTCTGCTTTTCTGATGTATCAAATACTTAAGTCATGCAATAAAATGCTAATTAATTACTTAAAAATCATACAATGTGATTTTCTGGATTTCTGTTTTATATTCCGTCACTCACAGTTGAAGAGTACCTATGATAAAAATTACAGACCTCTACATGTTTTGTGGGAAAACCTGAAAAATCTGCAGTGTATCAAATACTTGTCCTCCCCACTGTATGTGTATGGAAGTTCTGTCTGTATGTACACTCACCTAAAGGATTATTAGGAACACCTGTTCAATTTCTCATTAATGCAATTATCTAATCAACCAATCACATGGCAGTTGCTTCAATGCATTTAGGGGTGTGGTCCTGGTCAAGACAATCTCCTGAACTCCAAACTGAATGTCAGAATGGGAAAGAAAGCAATTTTGAGCGTGGCATGGTTGTTGGTGCCAGACGGGCCGGTCTGAGTATTTCACAATCTGCTCAGTTACTGGGATTTTCACGCACAACCATTTCTAGGGTTTACAAAGAATGGTGTGAAAAGGCAAAAACATCCAGTATGCGGCAGTCCTGTGGGAGAAAATGCCTTGTTGATGCTAGAGGTCAGAGGAAAATGGGCCGACTGATTCAAGCTGATAGAAGAGCAACTTTGACTGAAATAACTGCTCGTTACAACCTAAGTATGCAGCAAAGCATTTTTGAAGCCACAACACGCACAACCTTGAGGCGGATGGGCTACAACAGCAGAAGACCCCACCGGGTGCCACTCATCTCCACTACAAATAGGAAAAGCATTTTTGAAGCCACAACACGCACAACCTTGAGGCGGATGGGCTACAACAGCAGAAGACCCCACCGGGTGCCACTCATCTCCACTACAAATAGGAAAAAGAGGATACAATTTCACGAGCTCACCAAAATTGGACAGTTGAAGACTGGAAAAATGTTGCCTGGTCTGATGAGTCTTGAATTTGGCATAAACAGAATGAGAACATGGATCCATCATGCCTTGTTACCACTGTGCAGGCTGGTGGTGGTGGTGGAATGTTGTGGGGGATGTCTTCTTGGCACACTTTAGGCCCCTTAGTGCCAACTGGGCATCGTTTAAATGCCACGGCCTACCTGAGCATTGTTTCTGACCATGTCCATCTCTTTATGACCACCATGTACCCATCCTCTGATGGCTACTTCCAGCAGGATAAAGCACCATGTCACAAAGCTCAAATCATTCCAAATTGGTTTCTTGAACATGACAATGAGTTCACTGTACTGAAATGGCCCCCACAGTCACCAGATCTCAACCCAATAGAGCATCTTTGGGATGTGGTGGAACGGGAGCTTCGTGCCCTGGATGTGCATCCCACAAATCTCCATCAACTGCAAGATGCTATCCTATCAATATGGGCCAACATTTCTAAAGAATGCTTTCAGCACCTTGTTGAATCAATGCCACGTAGAATTAAGGCAGTTCTGAAGATGAAAAGGGGTCAAACACAGTATTAGTATGGTGTTCCTAATAATCCTTTAGGTGAGTGTATATGGAAGTACTGTCTATGTCTATGGAATGAGTGTAGGACTAAAAGAAAGTCAGCAAGGAATAAAATGTTTAGTCTTAACAGATGAGCTTGTCTATGCATATCTATGGAAATTATATAATGATTGGCGATGTATGAAAAAAAATTGGTATGGCCTTAAGAGTTTTGAGTTAGGATGGTATAAACATGTGAAACAAATTTGTTTTGGTGTCTAGCTTAAACAATGGATATACTGTTCTGGCACTGCCAGAAGAGGACTGGTCACCCCCCTGAGCCTGGGTCCTCTCTAGGTTTCTTCCTAAATTTCGGCCTTCTTAGGGAGTTTTTCCTAGCCACTGAAATTGAACCCTACTGTTTTTGCTCCTTGGGGTTTAAGGCTGGGTGTTTTTGTAAAAGCACTTTGTGACAACTGCTGATGTAAAAAGGGCTTTATAAATACATTTGAGTGATTGATTGATTGATTGATACTGTTGGTAAGCTAATACTAGTAATGTACATGTAATATTCATACTCAATAACATCACATAATGTTTAGTTGGGATTGCCGTAACATAGGAAACTGTTTTATGTCTACCTGAAGTGAGTCTATAGATACTGTTAGTGGGTTGAATAATACTATTTAACTATGTTAATGTATTCTAAATCATATTGTTTTGATTTAGCTTTAGGTTTTACATGTACTGTTTTCAATTGTATTATGTGTATGTTCGGCTGCACGAGTTGGATAAAATATTGAATAGCATTTTCTTTTCAAATATAGCAATTGCGGTAGATTTGACATGTGTAAACAGTGTAGATAATCTCACAAAAAAATAGAGATTATAGCCTACATAGAATAATCACGCTTTTGTGTATGGGACAATATATTGGTGCCACTCGTTAGCTTGAAGCATACATCTTCACTAGTAGTTGTAGTGTTAACTCAAACTAACATTGAACATCCATCAAGCATTTAAAAAAGATTTGTCCGGGTATTTATGAAAACTCCTAAAAACCTACAGCATCTGCATAAAAAACTATTATGGACATACTAGTTGCCTGGCATGAAAGCAACTCATTCACATTTTTAGAGCTGAAAACCTTGTAAATTGGTGATTTGGAAATTGTACATAAGTATCAGTAGTTAATATAGGATGGCTACTGTCACCTTTGGATAATTGATTGACAGTATGTGGGACTTCCAGTGTGACGTATGTTCCGGGGGTGGGAATTCCGGCGTGACGTGTGTTCCGGGGGGTGGTGATGTATGTTAGGGGTTGTTACTTCCTGTATGACGTATGCATGTCCGGGGGATGAAATATGGCATGGGGGTGTGTGGTATGTAATTTATGGTGGCTCTGATGCTTAACAATAGGCGCAAAATTCACAAGACATTCAATGTTACGATAAGTCTGATGTTTAACAATAGGGCACCAGGGTTCAGGAATGTTAAATTCCCAAGGCATAATATGTTACGATATGTAGTGTGATGTTTGCTGTTCAACAAAAGGGCACCAGGGTTCTGGAATGTTTAATCCCACAAGCAATCGATGTTACGACATGTTTGTACAACAGATGATCTATAACCAGTGAGTGGTACATTTCATGTTTTTACAACACCATAGGTGGCTGGCGTAGTCTGTGCATTTAAACCACATTGACCCCAGGTGTTTCTACAGCGATCAACATTGGGTTTGAAAGATCGGCGAAGCTTAACAGCTGCACAGCAAGTCGGCAAGAGAATATATTTGACTTCTATTTAACATGAGTTTGAATGTGATTGGTTAATTCTGAACACAGACACATCCCCAGTTATAAGAGGGTGTGCACACATATGCAACCAGGTTATTGTAAAGTTTGTATTTTTCATTTTACCCCCTTGAAATTTTCAATTGAATTGTTCACATTATAGGTCACATTAAAAGTGGAAAAAGTTCTGACATGATTTATCTTTGTCTCATTCTTTTACATCACAAAAACCTGGCATTTTAACAGGGGTGTGTAGACTTTTTATATCCACTGTATATGCTTGTCAGCGCACGGGCATAGCACATACTGACTTCTTACTGAGGTGTATGAATGTAGTACAGCAAACGTGTAATTTACATTATTTTTGTGGTAGATAAAGCATGCTAAAAGTAGCATACAAAACCCAGTCGCATAATTATTACAAATGCAACATTTAAAAAATGACCAATAAATAACGTGCCCGAGACCGACGTATGACATAGCTCTGATTGGCTGGTTATTTAGAAACTTATGCTACTTCACTTCTGTGAAATATTTCCTGCCAGAATATTCCGGGTTTTTTTTCCATAGGCTTAATGTTACTTCCAAAATACATTATGAAACGAAGTCATCAAAAACTTTGTAGTTTGTCAAACCAAATAAATGTAGTCGAGCAGCAAATTATTAGCTCTTCTGGTGCACTTCCTGATTTAGAATGATTCTGAAAGCAACCGGATCCTCCATGGTAAGGACTTGGTACCTCCATTGTTACAGATTGTATCATACAGTATATCAGTAAATAATTTTTGCCTTAAATCGATTAGTCAATGTTGCGGTTTGGCAGTACTCCCACGTTAACTGCCGTAGCTAGTTAACGTTTTCTAGCTAACTTTACTGTTGACAATTTTTTTGTTTTGGAAATGGTACCTAGTTCAATTGGAAAATGCGGGTAGGGAAGCAGACATCAGGACTGGTAGCCAGTTAGCTAGACTTCTTATTTAAAACCTTAAAGCTTTCATATGGCCAAGAGTGGATTATATATAGCTTGCAAATTTAATATAATATTGCAATCTTGTTGTGTGGTATACTGGTCATCTTATTTGCACATTCACTGTAAATTATTGAGAATATTGTTTGTTTTTTGTTCTTCATAGACACCAATGATTGGCCAAACCTAAAGACAGTAAAGTAAGTGAAAGATTTACTATAAAGTCCAAAAACAATGGTTACTATTGTAACTCCAGTTCTACGAGTGGAGCGTCGCCCATAGGGGCTTCACTCCTATTGGTTTACCCCTCTGCCAATAGGCATGTGCTGAAAATGTAAATATGCAAATCACACCTCTCATGGCCATCTGCCCCATGGCTATAAAAGAGGTCGCCATACCCCAATCTGTCTCCCAACATACCTTTCTTCACGAGAAAAGAAGTCAGTGACCGGTCAGGGCATGAACCCTATGGGTGACACTAAACTCATAGAACTGGAGTTACGAAAGTAACCATTGTTCTATATCGTGAAGCTTTGCCCATAGGTGCTTCGCTCCTATTGGTTTAGGGAAAAGCGAGCAAGCCCAAGATGTAATCCCTGCTGGTCACCTACCTCACCAATGAGATAAGTGCCAAACAGCATGGCACAGGCGTGGAATAACCACGACACCTAGCCGCTTCCATCCCGCTCACACCAAGCACATACGTTTGCACACTGACACACAGCCCCAAACGAATGTACATACGGCATCAACCCATCCGGTACCTCCAGAACGCCATATCCGACTCCAGAGAGCTCGGGACCTTGACCCACCATCACCGGTGATGCACCGAATCCAGACAGAGGCTGGGGGCCAACGCGTACCCCAACCGAATGCGCGTGTACTCGTACACCTGGCCCTGAAAGGAAAACCGCAGGAACTTCCTGTGGCATGGTAGAACAGGAACATGGAAGTAGGTGTCCTTCAAGTCGATGCTGACGCAAAAATCACCGGGGTGCACACACTCCAGGAGACGTTTCGTCATGAGCATGCGAAACGGCCTTTTTGACACGCATTTGTTCAAAATGCGCAAGTCTAGAATCGGCCTCATGCCCCCGTCTTCTTGGGCACCCGGAAGAAAGGGGAGTATAGCCCCTTCTCCCTCCGCCCCAGCAGAACTAGGGACACCGCCTCCTTTTCCATAAGGTCTCCTCCTGTAGGGCAGCGACCTTCGAAGGAGACTCCATAACGGTCTCTACAACCCCACGAGAACGGGGGAGGCTGGCAGTGGAACTGCAGCGCGTACCCCTTCCTCAGGAGATCCCCACCAAACGCACACAGGGTGGGGAAGCTGCTGGCAGAGCTGGCAGAGGGGTAAACCAATAGGAGCGAAGCCCCTAGGGGCAAAGCTTCACCATACAGAACCTCTGGTTGGGATGCAAGAAACTGGGTAGGTTTGGGTAGTTCTAAGACTTGGTTTCCAATGTATCTACATGGTGTTAGACAGGGGTGTGCAGTATTAATGATAGATGCATTTCAAATATGTATTTCAAATACAAAAAATAATTTCGTCTTTTGTATTTGATAAGAATTGCTTCAAATTTAGTGTTTTGTAGCTTAGAAATACTGTAAAATAGTTTGTGAAAAGTCTACATGATGACATGCTGATGCAAAGCTGACGCCCTTCATTACCAAACACCAAGTAACTAAATTAGGATACAATTATGAGTCATTAGCTAAATTCCAGGATTTTCACTCATTTCCAGGAGGGTCACATTGACCTGTCTGTAATATTGGGGGGGAGTCACCCCGTCCCCCCTAATTCTAAGCCCCTGATTACAGTATACCCACTTCTCTGGGCACCACTACACCACTGGATTACAGTATACCCACTTCTCCGGGCTCCACTACACCACTGTCCAAAAGTGACAGAAGCCATCCTATATTAACTACTAGTATCGCAATTTCGATAATAATTTGCTTAATTGTGCCGCTATATGTAAAAGGTGTAATTGTTTTAACTAGTTTTATCATGAGGTAAATGTAAGGGAAAGTATGAAATGGTAAACAACTGTGGAATTGACCAAACGTTACTAAGGTTACTCAAGTGACAACCGTTTGAAATAGCGAAAAGTGGGTCAGGAAATGACGATATGGAAGTAAGTTTTAGCCAGCCGAGTCTGCGGGGCTGCAGCTGGATGGTATTGCTGTGAGATATAACTGTGAGATAATCACGCCTTATTCATTTGAATATACCAGGTGAAAATGTGTCATTAAGAAATGAATGTGTCATTATGAAATACAAGTCCCTTGATATAAATCATTAAATAAAAGTCCTCTGAAATATATAAAAGTTATTTTTTTAAGGATTTATGTCATAGCCATATTTATTTACTTCATATTGACTTATATGACATTCCATTCATGTTCTACAGCCTTACTGGTTGGCCACACCGGGAATGCAAATGTAATACAGAAAACTGGCCTACTTGTTCATAAAGAAAAGCAAATGTCCATAATGCTTAATATGTAACAATAAACCAACCGTATTTTGACTTTGGTGGGTTTATTAATATAATGCATTATACTGCCATTAAAACCAGCTTCATTTTATGCATCTCAGTAAAGATGAAACCATACCTTTACTGAGATTATTTATCATAATTGTTAATTGGCATCGTGCATCAGAACAGCTCATGACCCTTCTGTTGTCATGGCAGATATTTGGGGGTCCAAATAAACAAATAAGAGACCATGTTGACAATCACTGACCCATGACTTCTTCCTACCTTTGTTCAGTAGAAAAGTATCCTTCTCTGAATCTAATATGACGATCCATAGACTGGTCCTTCTTCATGAACACCCAGCACTCTTCATGGACACACAGCTGGGTACAGAAGAGGCTGGTCTCCTGCTGAATTGGGCATCCAAAGAACAGAGAAGTTACCTGGATAAACTAGTTACCTCGCTTAGCAGTACACCAGTTTCATCTTACCTTTTCTGCTATTAAACATTTTACTAATAACAAAGACCAAATGATTCACTTAGAAAACATAAAGAAACACTCTGTTTACATGTCTGAAACGCTACAGACAAGTCTGAACCAAGCGTGCCGCACAAGCCCTGAAAAGTGAAGCCAAAACGTCTCGATCGCCCCCTGGTGAGTGGTCCCAGTATAGGTCATAAACCCCGCCCTCCCCATGTTATTCAATGGGACGCAAGACCAACAAAACAACTGAAGAGCCAACAGGCTTTTTTCGCGATCTTTGGAGGACTAAGGAGATTGGAGCTTTAAATTTAATCTCTAAATTTCTATAATTTCTATAATTTCACACGGACATAATGGGTTGTTCTGCAGTAGATTGTGCTAACCGATCTGGCATTTCCAATCGATCTTTGAATTTTTTTCGGTAAGTTACATTTATAAGCTATTTAATTAGTAAATAAATGTAATGGGCTAGCTAACGTTAGCTAAAAGACAACAAGCCTCGTTAATAGCCATGTTAATAGCTAGCAGGTGATCGTTAGCTAGAAGTTACCAATTATTTTTGTATTACGCCTATTCTAAATTAAGGTTAAACATGATGTAAGTTAGGCTATAACATATCTTCTAGGTTTAACAAGCAACGGTTGTACTGTACTTGGACTTGATTGAACTCTGTTTAAATGTGTGGTTAGTAGGCTACTTGTATTTACCTTATTTTAATGAGGTTGGAGTGGAACGGAGCAGACAGAGTTCACAGGAGCAGGACTCCACTTCCAAAACAGTGTAGCGTGTGCTTGCGATTGATTACGGTATGCGCATTCTGCGAGGGAGAGTGAGGGCGGGGCACAGGGGTGGGGCCGTTGATTTCGCGGCTTTACGGCTTTACTTCCTGCTCGCTACTGCGCATAACTACTGCGCAGAACTGGTCCCAAGATCGCTATCTGCGCAGACGCATGTCCAAGATGTCAGCGCCATATTGGGACACTGGCGGCTTCAGTTTTCACCAAGCGTGCCGCACAAGCCCTGAAAAGTGAAGCCAAAACGTCTCGATCGCCCCCTGGTGAGTGGTCCCAGTATAGGTCATAAACCCCGCCCTCCCCATGTTATTCAATGGGACGCAAGACCAACAAAACAATTAAATTACCCTTCAAATATCTTTTTTCCGAAGCTGGTTTCTGTCATTTACTGTAGTTTGTATCACGCTAATGTAAATTCAAGAGTTTGTTTTTAAAATAAGTTGGTTTTTAGTTAGTTATTTAATGCTCTAAAAACGGAGGTGTGACGTCGTGATTGACAGCTATCTGAGCCGAGGAGCCACTGAAGTGCCATCAGGCTTTTTTCGCGATCTTCGGAGGACTGAGGAGATTGGAGCTTTACATTTTAATCTATAATTGATATAATTTCACACGGACATAATGGGTTGTTCTGCAGTACATTGTGCTAACCGATCTGGCATTTCTAATAGATCTTTGAATTTTTTTCGGTAAGTTAAATTTATAAGCTATTTAATTAGTAAATAAATGTAATGGGCTAGCTAACGTTAGCTAAAAGACAACAAGTCTCTTTTGTTCACCCATCTTCCTTCTTTAACTTTCCACATCATCTTCTACACTCTCTTAGTTCCACTCTTTTTACTCCCTTAATTGTTCCTTCTTACTCTCTTCTCCTTCCTCTCCAATTTTTTATAATAAATAGCACACTATTAGATAAAATGCTTTGGTTAACAGATTCCAATTGCTTGTCTCATTTTTGTATTTTATCTCAAAAACATTGTTTATTATAATAAAATGGCAGGCTCTGTTGTCATATCTTTCCCTTTCCTCCTCAATCTCCTTCAATCTTCTTCAATCTTCTTCCTCTCCACTCTAACAGTAAATATTATGCTAATGTTATCCATGGATATTTCTACATATATTTTCACAATATGTCAAATCATTAACATTGTAATCTACAAATACATATTCTCATAATTGCATTCGTTTAATATTATCATATTTTCAAAATAGCCCGTCCAATGCATGTGTTATATGTGAACGTTTTTTAACCAAGCTACCTAACCTCTACATACCTAACGTTAGCTAGAATAACTTATTTTAAACCTTATGGAGCAGATCATCTATCTATTAAATAATAATAAATTGTGACATTATAACATCACTAGCTAGTATTTAAAACGATTGAAACCTGTCTCGAAAAGACGTTTGTGGTGATATTGTGGATTCAATTGAAGCATGCTTGCTTCGGTCCGTGTTTCCCACAGCAGTTTCCTCTAAAACTTGCTTGAGCAAGTAATTAGCAAAAGAGTGAATGAAGCATCTATAGCGAGCAGCCCCCTCTTAACCAAAAACAAGCACAGCGCGATTGAGTCTCCAACCAGTAGACTCTGCTTCCCGGTCTCTAAAAAAATATTATTTGAATTTGCGGTCTCTAACTCAGTGACAAGCCACCAAAAACGGGGACGTCGTCAGCCTAGTTACTGGTCATTATTTGTTGTATGAGAAAGCGGCGCAAGGGCCTTTTCTCATGTTTTAACAGGGAATATGTTCCTGTACACGACAGTATTTATTCGTCTGCTGTTATCAGCATTATAATCTTAAACTTTTAAAGCACAAGTACTAACAAATAATATCTCACTTCCAAAAATAATTCTCATGTTCTGTCCTTTAGAAGACCCTTGTCCTTGAAATACCTACGTTATTGTTGTATCTTCCCCCTTCCCGCGATTTCTAAATATGAATCCTGGACCAACAAGAATTACTTTCGATTTCAGTACAGCCGCCTTCTATGAGGGGCCGTCAGGGACATTATTCAGAATTACCTCTCACAAACACATGTGAAATGCTTTTACATACACTACTGAAACACTCTCACATAAACAACTGGAAGATTATTCGCTCTCACAAATACAAGTGAAACGCACTCACACATACAAGTGAAACGCTCTTATATACACCACTGAAACGCTCTCACACATACAAGTGAAAAGCTCTTATATACACTACTGAAAGGCTCTCATACATACAAGTGAAACGCTCTTATATACACTACTGAAAGGCTCTCATACATACAAGTGAAACGCTCTTATATACACTACTGAAAGGCTCTCATACATACAAGTGAAACGCTCTTATATACACTACTGAAAGGCTCTCATATACAAGTGAAACGCTCTTATATACACTACTGAAAGGCTCTCATACATACAAGTGAAACGCTCTTATATACACTACTGAAAAGCTGCCCGACTGTTTTCACATTTGACAAGGTTCTGGTTAAAAATATATATTTAACCATAATCATATTATACAGTATATCCCCCGTATTTATCACTCGTTATTATATTGCGAACCCTCGCGGATGTGGGAAATAGCGGATAAGTGACGCACCCTTAAAAATCACTCCCTAACACCAGTAACTACACAAAATGCCCCATTACCCTTTCCATGGTCTTATTGCATGATAATATTGTAAAAACATTGTGATTGGCATGAGATCCCTGTTTCTTTGTCTTTCAACATGTCACTATAAACGGCGACGGATGATTATGGTACAGAAAATATAAAACACTCATAAATACATTAAATATACATAAACCAATGTGTTTTTATGTTTTTTTTTTATAGAAAGACTTCATGCAATCGACGCTTGGATGGCTGAAATTAGCGCGTTTTTAGAATTTGGGCGGATACTTGAGTTCGCGAATGTGCAACCGCGGATAGCTGGGGGAATACTGTAGGTCTATGTATATTATATATGTCGCATAGGGTGGCCATTGCAGGTGCAGCCTTAAGCTTGACACGCATTTGTCCTCCTTTTGAGAAAATAACAAAAAGGTCCGCCTTTTGGCACATTACCTTGTTAGTTTAATACTTATTGGCTAAAAATGTGTGTCAAAAAAGCTGTGTCAAAATAAGTAATTCCATTGGTTACATTTTCGTGTCGTGACCGTCAACACATGGCTAATTTTAATATTCAAATGATGAGAGACAATAGCCCAAAAAGATGAAAACACATTGTTAAAACATATAACAATGTGTTTTCTACTTTTTGGGCTATTGTTTGCTGACTTAAAAAGTACGTTTTTAATCTCAAAACAAACGTCATATTTTTACGGCATTGTCTTTTGATGAACGAAAACATGTTCTATCATAGCTCAAAATTTATCAGAAATGACTACTCTGCTTTGCTCTTTGCATTTTTTGGGGGGTTCTTCCTCCTCCTTTTTCCCTCCTATTTTTACAGTACTGTACCCTGCATCTCACAAACTTGTCCTTTGTCTCTGTGATACTGTAATTCTTGTTCTTTGTTGATATGAACCTGCAACCAGTCAAAATCTACTGGCTTATATTGGTTGTGTCACATCATTTGAAACATGTTAAATCAACTTTGTGTGGTTGTGTCCAATCAATGACATGTGTTCTCTATTGGTATTTGATTGTTGCCACTTGTGTTTACCAGTATGGATAACATGTGCGTTAGAGTGCAGAATGTGTTTTGAGAATGAGAATGTGTTCAGAGTTTTGCTGAAAAGTCTAAGTGAGATCTGCAAATTGTGTTTTACCATGTGAAATGGTTTAAGATATTGACAACAGACTGCACAGACTAGCGTTTCACTTTTATGTGTGAGAGCGTTTCAGTAGTGTATATAAGAGCGTTTCACTTGTATGTGTGAGAGCGTTTCAGTAGTGTATATAAGAGCGTTTCACTTGTATGTGTGAGAGCGTTTCAGCAGTGTGTGTGAGTGAATAATCTTCCAGTTGTTTATGTGAGAGTGTTTCAGTAGTGTATGTAAGAGCATTTCACATGTGTTTGTGGGAGGTCATTCTGAATAATGTCCCTGACGGCCCCTCATAGGCTTCCCACACCACACATTGATGAGTGTTGTATTGTTACCTTCCACTAGATGTCAGCAAACACCTGCTGTAACCACACTACAATCATACTGTAGAAGGCCTGTTTCTAACCCATGAACAAGCAGCACTGCTCTTTTATGGGTTAGAAGCAGCTCTCACATGTACAATTTATTTATACCACAATTCAATTTGTTAGCAACATTCAATTAGATTTTTCAGGAAGTATTCAATGCTGCTTTTTTTTGCTTATCCAGAAATATTAGTGCAAAATGAAAACTGCTAAACTTTCTGTTAAGACAGCCTAAAATATCAATTTATTTTAGTAGGACATGCAGAATTAAAAATGAAGATGATAGTGGAATGACTTTTTAAAGCAATGACAAAAGTGAGGATCAAGCTGGATAATGTTAATATTACATCAACAATTAATATTTGTTGATGTATTAAATTGTATTAAGAACTTGGTGACTGTGTTTGTCCTGAGGGGTTCTGGTTGTTTGTTTGTTTGATGTATTACGTTAAGAACCTGGAGACTCTGTTTGTCCTGAGTGGTTTTGGTTGTTAGTTTGTTTGGTTATTAGTTAGTTTGTTTTGTTTTTTGTTAGTGTATTGTTGTACTAGTCATGATGAACTGTGGAAAAGAGTAGTGGACAGACCAGCTTTTGATACAATAAAAGTGTGTTAAAACTCAACTCTTTTGAACATCTGTCTGTTGTGTAAGGCAGAAAGGCTGGCCTGCTGCAGTGCTCCGTGTGTGTGTGTCCCTGTGTGGGTGTCTGTGTATGTCTCTGTGTGTGTCTCTGTGTGTGTCTCTGTGGGTGTCTGTGTGTGTCCCAGTGTGAATGTCTGTGTGTCTCTGTGGGTGTCTCTGTGTGTCTCTGTGTGAATGTCTGTGTGTCTCTGTGGGTGTCTCTGTGTGTCTCTGTGTGAATGTCTGTGTGTCTCTGTGTGTCTCTGTATATTTCTCTGTGTGTGTCCCTGTGTGTCCCTGTGTGGGTGTCTGTGTGTGTCTCTGTGTGTGTCTCTGTGTGTGTCTGTGTGTGTCCCAGTGTGAATGTCTGTGTGTCTCTGTGGGTGTCTCTGTGTGTCTCTGTGTGAATGTCTGTGTGTCTCTGTGGGTGTCTCTGTGTGTCTCTGTGTGAATGTCTGTGTGTCTCTGTGTGTCTCTGTATATTTCTCTGTGTGTGTCCCTGTGTGTCCCTGTGTGTCCCTGTGTGGGTGTCTGTGTGTGTCTCTGTGGGTGTCCGTGTGTGTGTCTCTGTGGGTCCCTGTGTGTGTCTCTGTGTGGGTGTCTGTATATTTCTCTGTGTGTGTCTGTGTGGGTGTCTGTGGGTGTCCCTGTGTGTGTCTCTGTCTGTCTCTGTGTGGGTGTCTGTGGGTGTCCCTGTGTGTGTCTCTGTCTGTCTCTGTGTGGGTGTCTGTGGGTGTCCCTGTGTGTGTCTCTGTCTGTCTCTGTGTGGGTGTCTGTATATTTCTCTGTGGGTGTCTCTTTGTGTGTCCCTGTGTGTCTCTGTGTGGGTGTCTGTGGGTGTCTCTGTGTGTGTCTCTGTCTGTCTCTGTGTGGGTGTCTGTACGCGTGCGTGCTTGCATTAATGTCTTTGTCAATGAGGAATTCAAGATATCCAGAGCACTTTTGGGTGCAAGCTCTTTCTCTCTCTCTTTTCAAGTGCTGAGCAGAACATTCTAATGAACAGAGAATGAATGCCTTTGTAATCTAGTTGACAGTGACATACAGACATCTGTTTTTATTCAGCTACTCTAATGGGGCGAGGCTGTTTAGGGATCAGCATTGCCAGGTTTGATTGACAGTATACTTTACAATCTCAGCCTAATCTGTACAGTCTTCAAATTGCTGAACTACATGGTCTCCTACGACAGGAATGGACTGCAGGGGGCCAACAACACTGTTGATGGAACGGACAAGCTCTTCTCCTGATTCCAGAGGTGTGGTAATCTGACCATGAAGATGAAGTCTCAAATCACCTTTAAGACCATTCAATGTTTTCATTCCAGGGGCTGGAGGAAGCACCTCGGTCCCTGTCCCAGACACTGGACACTACCTCCACTAAACAGCTCCAACAACAGACCAGAGTATATTGACACAACTAAATGAAGCACCTTTGACCTTGACCCTGGACTCCACCAAACAGCTTTCAAAGATGCTGATTTAGCGTATATTATTAAATAAAAAACGTGTAGTTTGAAAACAAAATCCTACCATGGGTAAGTGTCAGGCTCGAATAGAATGAGGAGCAGAGAGATGGAGTCGAGCAGGTAACTGTTATTTAAGGATTCCCAAAAATGGTGTAGCCCAACAATGCTCTAAAAGGCCAGACAATACCACACAAAGACCAGGGGAGCAGAGGGAACATATATACTGGAGGGACTGATTGAAAATGAAGACCAGGTGTGCTAAACAAGATAACAGGTGAGATGAACTGATGGGAGGGGCGTGGTGTCAGAAGGCCGGTGACGTCGAACGCTGGAGCCTGCCCGCTGCAGGGGGAGGAGAGGCAGCAGAGGGCGCAGTTGTCACAGTAAGACATTACAGAACATTTGAATGTTATAATTGCATTGGCAACTTGTTTGTATAAGCGACAAGACATCACAGAGTTTTGTGGTATATTGCCAATATACCACTGGTAAGTGCTGTATCCACTTCACAATGTGTTGTGCCTAAGATCAGCTCTTAGTTATCATATATGAGAAAAAAAGGTAAGAAACTACAGTATATAAGAAAATGATATGAAACAAGAGTCTTTACTCTGGGAAGGTGGGTGGCCTTCAATTCCCAGGAAACATTCCCCAATCCCATTTTATTTAACCATGGGAATGACTTCTGGTCAGCCAGTAACTTCTTTATCTATGCAAGACTAAATGTTCACTAGTTGGTATGTAGGACCTCTGTCATTTCTGCGTGGATTTCCATGAAAGTATGATCATTTCCTTTGTCTATATGGGTTGTTGTCCTGATCTTACACAACTCTGCTCTGTCTGTTTACAGCCTTTTCAGGTCAAGTCAGAGGTTAACAAGATGAAGCACCTTTTGAACCTGGACCTGGACTCCACTGACACACAGCCCTCAAAGGTAATAAAACAGAAACATTCAATAGGACAAAATGACTCAGATGCATAGAACTGGACAGAACTACAAATAATAAATTAGTGTGTGATGCCTTGGTGAGTTTGTCAACAGCTGTAATATGATCATAAGAGGCAAATGTTTCTTAGAACACTTAGAGATGTAAAGAGATGTTAAGGGGCTGTTAAAATTACCATTGTAATGTAGTCAGTGGGGTGGGACTTAATTGGCGGATTCCTCACAATGTTAAAGAGATGTAGATAAAGTGATATAGTAAATTAATCTTACAGCATATGTAGTTTTTTCTCTCAGGAAACAGAGATGTGCTGCAGAAGAAGATAAAGAAGAGTGGTGTGAGAGGCTTTTTCAGAAGGGTGTGGAAGATCATTACCTGTTCTCTGGCATCTCATCAGAAGACAACTGAGACACAAGATCAAGATCTCAGCCTCAATAAAACACAAACACACACACAAACATGTGCACGCACGTGCGCACAAACACACACTTGTATTTCTATCCTTTTGCGTTGATCAAAAAGTAAAACATCTTACACACATTTACCATTACTCACACAGACACACATATGGTCCAGAAATAACAGTAACTAGATGGGAAATCAAACAGAAACTAAACAGTGAATAGATATTCACAAGTTTAAAAGAATCAACTCCCCCTCTAGATAACAGATCCCCATCAGCTTGCTTTACCCTACCTCTCTGGAGCCATACTCACAACATTTTAAGGCTAAAATGTGATCCTAACTTGTTGATTTAGGAGTAAGGTCTAAGGTCGGTTGACGCGCGGGCGAATAAAACATTTTTATTCACTGCTCCGTAACTATAGAAGTTAGATGCTTCCTTCTTCTTCCACGTTGTTATGGATATTCTGTTGCAAATAACAACGTCTCGCTTGTGTATTTCGTCAACTAGATGCCCACAGTCGCGATCACAAAACCGCAGCGCATCTAAGTCACACATTTGTATTCATTGCTCCGGAACCGTAGAAGTTAGAGGCTTTATTTCTTTTCCACGGGAACAACGACATTCCGCTGCAAATAACAACGTCTCGTTTGTGTACTTTCGTAAGCCAGAAAACCTGCAAATATTGATCACCTATAGTCCCTCAGGATTTCAGCAGCAGCCATAACTAATTATACTTGATATTTTTCTGTTTAGAAGTACATAAACCAATCCAATGCAACGTCTATCCATGTCTATCCATGTCAAGAGAAAGAGTGAGCGAGCGCGCCAGGGGGAGAGGTGCGTCACACTTACCATGCTCCCAATAAAGTCATTATGCACTTGGATTGCATTGAAGACGCCTTCAGTTGCTATAATAAATTGTTTTGAGAAAAAAATAAATGGCCAAACGGATATTCACGGTGACAGAAGTGGAATAAATGATAATGGAGAGCGAGGATAGTGAAAATGGGTCTGAACATTAAGACGATGAAAAGTATCAGGACAGAATCGACCCATTTGTAAAATAGGGTAGGTGTAACTTTAAATGCTCTTTTATGATAATGTTTATTATTATTTTGCATTGTTTTAGTGGAATTACTAAGCCTATATGATAACTTGATATAACGGTACGGTAGCCAGTGGTCAACTCCTATGCTGTGTTGTATAGAGTATCACTGTGGATATAACCATCCAAAGGAAGACTGGACACATCCCTGTTCTAATCTCCACCTCTTCCAGATATGGCACATGTAGGGAATTCCAAATGGAAAGGAAATAAAGGCACCCCCTATTTAAGACACCCCATAAAAAATAAATAAAGAATTCTAAGAGTTCAAAAAAGAAGGGACTATCATCTAGTGGTGGCTTCTGGAAGTACAACATGACAGAATATGTTCAGTGACCCCATATGGGCATTTACAATGATTTTCAGAATGTTTGAGAAGAAAATGGATGTGGACAACAGTAAAAAAGAAACATTCAACTTGTACTTATTCTGAACCCCTGGGTGTATCCAAATGTAATGTAAAACAGGCTACCTATTATATTTTACAATTTTATTTCAATATAAAATAAAAATATGTGCACTTGCGTTTTTAAATTTTTCTGACTATTTCACATTTTCAGTACAGTACCTTCATTAAAACCCTAGACCTCAGAGGGCTGTTAAAACATTTTTATCATGAAGGCATTTCAGTCCTAAGAGTATTTCACAAAGCGTTTAGTGCTAAAACCAGCTCCTAAACCTGTGAAAAGTTGCTGCTGCCGACAATCCGCCTCGTAATCCAGTCAACATTTTAGAAACATTTACTGACACTGAGCTTTTAACAAGGTGTCACCTAAATCACTAGGGTGTTAGTAGAACTAGTCATTGATGCAGTCACTTCACCAAACAGAATCAACCTAAAAACATCAGACATCATGGTTGTAACTCTACCCTACTTGGCCACAGGGAAAATGCAGCATAGATGAACTATGTATATCTCAGTCATTTGTCATTACAATATACATCAAACAATAAATGCCCTCCCCTGATCCCATATCGTGCAACAAATCATTTTGTTTACTCTTTCGCCAGCTACAAAGAAACAAATCTGACTTCATGGGCATAGCTGGAGCACCGGTGTAGTTGGTTCTATAGATGGGACACATAATTGCACAAATGATTGCACAGTCAAATGATGAACGCAAATTTTTTTACGAGCAGACAGACATGAAATTGGCTGACAATTAGCTGAACATATCTTGAACTAGTCAGTATATCATTCTTGGTTTCATGTTTATTCAGTGACACTGCCCACATTTATATTTTAATATCTTTATTTCAATATGGCAACATGACACATCCTTCTACAGTACTATTGCTATGATCAATTCACTGACAGAGACCCCTCCCTCATTTGCCAACCAATGATGGCATAGTAAAAAGCTTATTCATGGAACACGACATCATCCATAGCAACTGGGTCAACCCCACCCTTTCTCTATGCTTAAGACTTCTCCCCGTTCTTTAGTAAAAGTTGTGAAAAGGTTTTAAGAGGAAACTCTGGTAACACTTTATTTGAAGTGCATAAGAGCGACATGACACTGTCATTACCATGACATGACACATGAAGGGATCATTATGAATGTTTATGAATGTGGGATCTTCCGGTTTAGCATCTGCCATGTGAGGCAGCATAAGTCGGGAGCTCCGCAAACCAGCTTTTAAATTTTGTTTTATAATCTGATACAGCGCTATATATGTATATATATATATATTTTATTCTTCTTTTTTATATCTCGTGTATCTGACGTTTACTTCACTTCTAATAATATTGTTGTAGTCAATAGATTGAGTTCTAAGCAACGACAAAAGAAGGCTGATTCGTCTGTGGCCGGCGGCTCGCCTTTGGAAATGGTTGAACTTTCCACCCCTGAGGGTGTTGCGATTATGGGTGTCATTAACAGGCTTGAAAGTGGGATTTATGCCAAATTCGACGCGCACGCCGCTGAAATTCGAGGTGAAATTTTCCTGATATGAGAAGAAATGCATAACACATTTTCATCTTTCAAAGAAGACCTCAAAACCCAGAGTGAGCGCTTGACTAACCTGGAGACAGCTACCTCAGAATGGACGACAAGTCTTCACTCTCTCGAGCCAACGGTCGTTTCTCTCCAGAAAGAGGTCGCCTCACTGCAAGCTAAGTGCATCGATTTAGAGTGTCGTACCTGCAGATCCAATCTTCGTTGGTGGGAATTCCGGAAGGTTTAGAAGGCCCACAACCTACGAAGTTCGTGGCAGATGCTTTGGCTGAGATATTTGATCTTTCTGAACCTCCGCTCCTTGCTCGCGCACATCGTACACTTGCACCGAAACCTGCGGATGGTAGCCGACCGCGAGCCTTCGTAATTTGCTTCCATCGAGACGACGTCAAGGAGGATATTTGGCGAAAAGCGAGCCGTGGTGGCCAGCTTAAGTTCAGAGACAAAACTGTGTTCGTCTTCCTGGACTTTCCGCCTGAGATTGCCAAGAAGCGGGCCGCATACTACGGGGTTAAACGTCTACTGAGGTCCATGCCAGATGTTAAGTACGGTCTAAAGGGTCTTACCGGCTTCAGAATCAAAAAGAACGGCGCTGAACATATGTTTGATACTCCAGCCGCGGCACTGGCTTTTGTGAAACAACACCTATTACCTGCTTGAGCACCTATGAATGTGCTGGAGCTATAGTGTCTCATTGTCTCTGGGTCAGAGACCATTGAAAGCCCTTTACTCAGTGGGGTGGTTTAATATTTTAGGATTTATTCCTTGATTATAGTAATCTTTCATTTAATTATATAGGATTATAATTTTTATTTTGTATGTATCAGAATACATTCACTGTATTTGTTATTTGTTTGCGGAGATGCGTACAAGGTAAGAATAACAATATTTCATACGCACATTGGGGTTTTTTCTCAGGGTAGCGTACGCTCCAGATGGACGAGTGTTAGCTTAGGTCAAGTGCGCGGGTTGGGGAGTGGCTCTGAGGGCAGGGGGCGGTTCTTTGCGCTAGGGCTCTTGAAGTGTGTTAATATGTTCTCGTTTCTTTGTACCTGACCTTCACTCTCATTCATTAGTCCTGGGCGCTGATTTTAATTGTGTGATGTGTCCACGGCTCAATAGGTCCTCGAAAAAATGTATATCTCTTTCAAAATGTGCAGCGATTATTCAATCTTTTCTGCATAGCTATGGTATTCGTGATCCATTTCGCTTTATAAATCCTTCCGCAAGGAAATATTCATTTTATCAAAATAAATAATGATTTTTATCATATTATCATTCTTATTCAGGAATTTATTATTTTTTTCTAGATAACAAACTTCTTCCATATCTGCAGAATAGTTCATATGAAAGCATAGTAATATCTGATCATGCAGCAGCTGTTCTGGAACTTAGCTTTCCAAAAGCACCCCCAAAGCATCATTAATGGTCCTTTAACACTGGTCTATTAAGGGATAAAGAATTTGTAAAATGTATCTCCTCAAATATATCTTCTTTTCTTGAACTCAATAGTACCCAGGGTATGGCTTATTCTACCATTTGGGAGACCTTAAAATGTTATCTACGTGTTTGCATAATTTCGTATTCGTCTTATAAAAATAGAGATCGAAAAAGGCAACTTATCGAATTATCTAGTGCTATATCCGATATTGATGGTCACTACTCATTGAACCCGTCTCCCAACCTTTATAAAGAGCGTCAGATTTTGCAGAATATGATCTGTTATCGACGGAAGAGGCTGAGAATTTGTTTTTACAAGCTCAACATAGGGTCTATGAGTTTGGTGATAAGACGGGTAAATTGTTAGCTTATCAAATTCGTAAATCGCAAACGTCACGCTTGATACCCCAACTTAAGTTACATTCAGGAATTACTACCACTGACCATAAAGAAATAAACTCTCAATTTAAACAATACTATTTGTACACATCGGAATCTCCTCAAGATGTATCTTTAATGAAAACTTTCTTAGATAAATTAGATTTCCCCACTGTAGAGAAGACTTTGTGCGATTTTTTAGATGAGGATATTCAAATTGAAGAAATAGCTGATGCGATTGCTTCCTTGAAAACAGGCAAGTCCCCGGGTCCCGACGGTTTCCCGTCTGATTTTTATAAAGCGTTTTCTAAATTACTATGCCTGTATAGTTTTTTTTTTTTTTAGAGAGTCTTCAAAATTCCAAGTTGCCCCCAAACTTCTATCAAGCTAGTATTTCATTAATTCTTAAGAAAGATAACCCCCCCCTAGATTGTGGTTCTTTTCGCCCCATATCTCTTTTAAATTGTGATTACAAGATACTAGCTAAAGTATTATCCTTTCGGCTTGAAAAAACTTTACATGGAGTAATTTCACCTGATCAAACCGGGTTTGTTCGGGACAGACACTCTTTTTTTAATATTAGGCGTCTTTTTAATGTTTTGTATTCACCCCATTCCAACAATGCTGAAGTTGTGGTCTCACTAGATGCTGAAAAAGCATTTGACTGTCATGGTGCGGTGAGCAGCAGCGCCACCGTGCCATATTTTCACAAGTTCCCATAATCTCACGAACACATCCCGGACTGTCACATGTTTTCAATCCTTCACACCAGGTCCCAATTTGAATCGTTTGTATGTGTATATATGTTTCCCCTCTGCTCCCCACATTGTGGCTCATTGTTCTTGTCGTGTTTGGATGTTGTGTGTGTCGCTGTTGTTGTAAGTACTTGTAAGTACTTGTAAGTACTTGTAAGTACTTGTAAGTACTTGTAAGTACTTGTACCAATTCATATTGTCGTTTTTGCTGCTTTAGTCAGCCCTTTGCTTTGTGTGTTTTTGTGCTCGTTGTTTTGTTTATTTCTTGTCAAATTAAAGAATCCACACCAACTACCCCTGCCTGCACCTGGTTCCTTGTTCAAGCAACACTGCACTACACCACCTGTTGTGACATTGACCGTGTTGAGTGGGGCTTTCTTATAAATGTTTTGGAGAGGTTTGGATATGGTTTAAAATTAATTTCTTGGATAAAGCTCCTTTATGCTACCCCCAAAGCATCTGTACGCTCAAACAATATTATTTCAGATCCTTTTCCACTGTGTCGAGGCTCAAGGCAGGGTTGTCCCCTTTCCCCCCTTCTATTTGATATTGCTATTGAACCTTTGGCAATTGCATTACGTGCTGACCCAGAGTTGCAAGGCATTTTTCGTGCTGGTCTCGAACAGTAGGTTTCTTTATATGCTGATGATCTGCTTTTATTTTTATCCAATCCCCTAGTCTCAATTCCTCAAGTTCTTTTAATATTGGACTCGTTTAGTACTTTTTCAGGTTATAAATTGAATTTTTCCAAGAGCGAATTATTCCCAGTAAATTCTGCTGCATTAAGTCTCTCATATTCAATTTCCAATTCAGAGTTGTTAACAACCACTTTTGATACTTGTGTGTCCTAGTGACTAGTAAACATGCTGACTTGTTTAAAACCAATCTTAGTCCTTTATTTGATCTCACAAAATCTATGTTTTTATCATGGAAACCCCTTCCTCTCTCACTGATAGGAAGGGTAAATGTAATCAAAATGAACATTCTTCCCAAGTTTTTATATCTATTTCAATGCTTTCAAACGTATTACTGGGCAGCCATCTTTAGAAACTTACTGTACTGGTGCCGGCATGATTTGTAACTGTGCAAACCTCTCTGGGTGCAAATAGAGGTTTGTTGTTCCCCAGTGACACTGACATCTTTGCTCTGTTCTTCTATCCCCCCTACTCATAGTATCTCAATTAATAATCCAATTGTTAAACCCTCTCTGAGAATTTGGACTCAGTTCCGCCGAGCTCTAGAGCTTCTAGGTCTTTCTTTAGCTGCATCCATTGCCAGTAACGCTTCCTTTCCACCCTCTCTTTCTGATGGGGCTTTCAATATTTGGAAGTCACAGGGTCTAGTTACAATTGATCAGCTATTTATTGATAATAACTTTGCTTCATTTGACCAACTTGAAAATACATTTTCTTTGTCCAATTCACATTTATTCCAGTATTTTCAAGTTCGGAGCTTTGCCCGTAAACATTGTCCCCCTCCTAGACAAAACTATCAATTGTATTTCCTGGCAGCGCAGTACGCACATCACTTGAGATTATTTTAATTATATAGCTAATACTCTATAGCTAATACTGGACACTCATTAATTCTTTATCGTGCAGTTCTGATCAGTGTATATATTTATATAGATTATCAGTGTTATTCACTTCACCTGTCAGTGGTCATAAAGTTATGGCTGATCGGTGTATATATTTATATAGATTATCAGTGTTATTCACTTCACCTGTCAGTGGTCATAAAGTTATGGCTGATCGGTGTATATATTTATATAGATTATCAGTGTTATTCACTTCACCTGTCAGTGGTCATAATGTTATGGCTGATCGGTGTATATATTTATATAGATTATCAGTGTTATTCACTTCACCTGTCAGTGGTCATAATGTTATGGCTGATCGGTGTATATATTTATGCTCATGGATCAGGATTTTATTCCTATGATCCCCAAATCAAAACTTTGCTCACCACTGTGACCTCTGTTGGTTCAGTCACTGTCTCACTACTCTCTGGGCCACTCTGTCTCTCTGTTGGTTCAGTCACTGTCTCACTACTCTCTGGTCCACTCTGTCTCTCTGTTGGTTCAGTCACTGTCTCACTACTCTCTGGCCCACTCTGTCTCTCTGTTGGTTCAGTCACTGTCTCACTACTCTCTGGGCCACTCTGTCTCTCTGTTGGTTCAGTCACTGTCTCACTACTCTCTGGTCCACTCTGTCTCTCTGTTGGTTCACTGTCTCACTACTCTCTGGGCCACTCTGTCTTCCAACTCCTGTCCCCAGCCTACCTCCTCCTCCAGCACCTCTACCCTAGCTTCAGTCCAGGGTTTTTCCTGCATAGAGGAATTTTTGGTGCCTAAAGAGGTTTTAGCGAGTGCCAAAGGAAAATCATCAGTGCCAAAATGACAAGAATTGAAAATAAAATGGTTTAATAGCAATTTATCAAACATCTGTTGAACAAGCAGAACATAAACTGAAGGCTAGTGAGATCCTCTAATGGACGTAATATTCCCATGTCGGTTATTCATGGAAGAGATCCTTGTGGCCATAACGACAGACAACTGCGCTAATGTTGTCAAAGCTGCACAGCTCAATGGATGGACACAGCAGCAGTGTTTTGGACACAGTAAGTGTACATCAGCTTAACAGACACAATGCTATAATATTCAATCATCTAATTGGGGATATCTGGGTGGTGACTGACTGCTATATTCTTTCTGTGTGTGTATTTTCATAAATGATAATGTCTAATGTTATGACTTTTTTATTCTCTTTTCTGTGCTGATGTTCAGGTTATGCACTTTGTTACATGCGTTTAAAAAAGTGATATATAAATAATATTTTACTTAAGCACACAAAATAAATGAAAAAACGGTTCATATAGTACCTCTCTTAATGTTAAAATGTGCCTGATCTTACAATGTTACTATGTAAATTTCCCATTATAAAACAAAGCAAAAAAACTAAACAAAAATCTAACTAATCGTAATCGAAGGAAAATGCTCAATAAATAATGATTTTTATTTCAGTTCATATGGTCCAATATTATAGACTACCATGGCCTTGTCAGATCCTTTTATTTAGTTAGTAAAAAGAGGAGGGTGAAATGCTCTGAAGCAGGATGTGACCTCTGCAACTGACTGCCTCTCCCAACCCCACACCCCTGTCCCTCATACTCACTCCCCTCTCCCAACCCCACACCCCTGTCCCTCATACTCACTCCCCTCTCCCAACCCCACACCCCTGTCCCTCATACTCACTCCCCTCTCCCAACCCCACACCCCTGTCCCTCATACTCACTCCCCTCTCCCAACCCCACACCCCTGTCCCTCATACTCACTCCCCTCTCCCAACCCCACACCCCTGTCCCTCATACTCACTCCCCTCTCCCAACCCCACACCCCTGTCCCTCATACTCACTCCCCTCTCCCAACCCCACACCCCTGTCCCTCATACTCACTCCCCTCTCCCAACCCCACACCCCTGTCCCTCATACTCACTCCCCTCTCCCAACCCCACACCCCTGTCACTCATACTCACTCCCCTCTCCCAACCCCACACCCCTGTCCCTCATACTCACTCCCCTCTCCCAACCCCACACCCCTGTCCCTCATACTCACTCCCCTCTCCCAACCCCACACCCCCGTCCCTCATACTCACTCCCCTCTCCCAACCAAACACCCCTGTCCCTCATACTCACTCCCCTCTCCCAACCCCACACCCCTGTCCCTCATACTCACTCCCCTCTCCCAGTATTTGATACACTGCCGATTTTTCAGGTTTTCCTACTTACAAAGCATGTCTGTTGTTTTTATCATAGGTACATTTCAACTGTGAGTCTAAAAAATAAAATCCAGAAAATCACATTATGATTTTTAAATATTTAATTTGCATTTATAATTTGCAGTAATAATTCCACCTCACAAGCAGCTTGGTGAGAAGGCAACAACTGTTGGCACAATTATTAGAAAATGGAAGAAGTTCAGGATGACGGCCAATCTCCCTCTGTCTGGGGCTCCATGCAAGATCTCAGCTCGTGGGGCATCAATGATCATGAGGAAGATGAGGGATCAGCCCAGAACTACACGGCAGGACCTGGTCAATGACCTGAAGAGAGCTGGGACCAAAGTCTCAAAGAAAACCATTAGTAACACACTACGCCGTCATGGATTAAAATCCTGCAGCACACGCAAGGTCCCCCTGCTCAAGCCAGCACATGTCCAGGCCTGTCTGAAGTTTGCCAATGACCATCTGGATGATCCAGAGGAGGAATGGGAGAAGGTTGTGTGGTCTGATGAGACAAAAATAGATCTTTTTGGACTAAACTCCACTCGCCGTGTTTGGAGGAAGAAGAAGGATGTGTACAACCCCAAGAACACCATCCCAACTGTGAAGCATGTAGGTGGAAAAATCATTCTTTGGGGAAGTCCAAAAACTTTAACACACAACAGTTCACATCCTTATGATAGAGAATCATCAATTACTTGTCATTTACTTGGTGGCTCAAATGCTTTTATTTTCAGTGCTTAAACTTTCTATAAATACTAAACTGAATGTGAACCAACTGAGCAAACTATAACATTTAACTTGTTAAGAACAAATTGTTTAGCTGTAATAAAATAAAACAATCCAAATGATGCGATCAGACTGGTTAACCTTCTTCTCTTAACACACTGGGTATGGGCCACAAAACATTTCTGGCTTCTTGGTGTCCTTCAGTGGCCTAAGAACTAGAAAAGTGTTATGCAACAAAATGTTTGGATTTCAAAAAGATCAAGCTTAACAGTGTCTTTGCACAAGTCTGTCTCAGTGAGGGCACATTATAAGGCCTTAACTAAATACCTTCTCATCTAGTCAAGTGATGTAATCTAATTTATGTTCTATATTAAAGTTGTCACATATCTTCTCAAATTTCTCACTTATTCTCTCTACAGTGTGTGACCCTGTGAAAGGTTTGTAACTTAAGAGAACTGTCTGCAGTCTTGGGCTTTTTCTCCTCCATTTCCATTAAGTGGGCTGTTACCGCTAAGAAGCCACGCATGCTCCTGTCAGTCCAGATGTCCACTGTCACAGATACAATTTCAGTCTTTTCTAGTTTGCATGATATCTTGGACTCTTTCCTGCAGCGCCCGCAAGGTCCCCCTGCTCAAGAAAGCAAATGTACAGGCCCATCAGAAGTTTGCCAGTGAACATCTGAATGATTGAGAGGGGAACTGGGTGAAAGTGTTGTAGTCAGATGAGACCAAAATCAAGCTCTTTGGCATCAACTCAGCTCACCGTGTTTGGAGGAGGAGGAATGCTGCCTATGACCCCAAGAACACCATCCCCACCGTCAAACATGGAGGTGGAAACATTATGCTTTGGGGGTGTTTTTCTGCTAAGGGGACAGGACAACTTTACTGCATCAAAGGGACGATGGACGGGGCCAAGTACCGTAAAATCTTGAGAACCTCCTTCCCTCAGCCAGGGCATTGGAAATGGGTCATGGATGGGTTTTCCAGCATGACAATGAGCCAAGGCAACAAAGGAGTGGCTCAAGAAGAAGCACATTAAGGTCCTGGAGTGGCCTAAACCGTCTCCAGACCTTAATCCCATAGAAAATCTGTGGTGGGAGCTGAAGGTCACATCATGGACCAACTTACCATTAAAGCAGTAAGACCTCAGACAAAGCAGAACCGACGTGTTGTACTCCACTGTAACCATATTAAGGTCTGACTTCACCTGTTAGAAAGGAAGAAAGTGGGAGAACAAGAGGACGGGAGAGGCAGAGAGGAAGAGGAGGAAAGAGAAGACAGAAAAGGGGGAGAGGTAGAGGAAGAGGAGGAAAGAGAAGACAGAAAAGGGGGAGAGGGGGAGAGGTAGAGAAAAACTACAAAGTTTGGAGGAGAGTAAGAGTGGTGGCGAGGAGATGGGGAGAGTTTATTTTAGTTTTTAACCTTTTCACGCGTGAGTTTCAAATATTCCTTACCGACCCCCCAGCGTGAGTTCTTTTGCATGTGACTTCAGAACTCTGCAGCATTTGAACTCACTCCAGCATTTGAACAGTCACCTTGCTAGGTAAGGAACACTACATGCATTGCAAGCTTCTCTCGTTGACTCGAATTCTAAGAGCTGCAAAAATTGGTTGATTTATAACTGTAGCTAGCTAGAAAACGTCAGCTAACCGCTAGCAAACGTCAGCTGCCCGCTAGCTAACAAATCGTGACCAGTTATTCAGTGCAGTGAAAATGAATAAACTATATAAAATGCATACAACGGGGAACGTAAATTCTAGAAAGTTTTTGCAATGGTTTTGATCGGTAGTAGTCGCACCCAGGCTGTTCACACTGCTGCCGTCAGGTAGACCTTACCAGAGCATCAGGGCACTTCCAGACAAACAGTTTTTCCCCCAGGCCATAAGGCTTCTCAACCAGCAACATTGATCTATTATAATATTGATCACATGAACATTTAAAATGCTCTGATGACTTTCTAGGCACATTCAATGGACGTTAGCATATTTTAATGTACCATTCAGAGGCATATTACACAAATATTTATCTATAAAATATTTAATATTTCTATCCATATTGTCCATGTACCCCATGTCTACACTCTTTGGAATTGTTGCTAGTTTACAATGTTATGTATATTTTACTATATTTTTGATTTCTTAATGTTTACTGTGTAAATGTCGTGTGCCATGTTACAAGAATTTCACTGTTCAGAACGACGCTATATTTATTCTGTGCATTTGACAAATAAAAATACTTTGACTTTGGGTCATGAAGGGAATTCCAAAGGAAATAAAGGCACCCCCTTTCAAGACACCCCATAAAAAATAAAGAATCCTCAGAGTTCAAAAAAGAAGGGACTGCCATCTAGTGGTGACTTTGAAAGTTCAATATGACAAAATAAGATCAGTGACCCCATATGGGCATTTTCAATGATTCATCATTCTATTTTATAAATTCAAAACCATTCAATTTGTACTTATTTTGAACCCCAGGGGGTATCCAAATGTAATGTAAAACAGCCTATCTATTATATTTGACTATTTATTTCAATATAAAACCAAAATATGTGCATTTTAAATTTTTTCTGACTATTTCACATTATTACTCATGTAAGTGTCTCAATATACAGTACAGGCCAAAAGTTTGGACACACCTTCTCATTCAATGTTTTTTCTTTTTTTTCATGACTATTTACATTGTAGATACTCACTGAAGGCATCAAAACTATGAATGAACACATATGGAATTATGTACTTAACAAAAAAGTGTGAAATAACTGAAAACATGTCTTATATTTTAGATTCCTCAAAGTAGCCACCCTTTGTTCTGATTTTTGCTTTGCACACTCTTGGTTTTCTCTTGATGAGCTAGACGAAGGAAGGAGAGGAAGAGAAGTAGAGCTAGAGAGGAGGTGGAGAGGAGAAGAGGATGAGAAGGAACGAAAAGGAGAGGAAGAGCAGGGCAGAGGGACAGGGAGAGTAAGAGATGTGGAAATGAGACAGGGAGAGGAATATGGGGTAGAGAGGTGATGGACAAGGAAGAGAGTGAGAAAGGATGAGGAGGATAGGAGAGACAGAGGATGAGGAGGAAAGAGGAGACAAAAGGAGAGGGTGAGAGGAAGAGATAGGAGAGGATGAGTGGAGGCAAGGAGGAGATGGGATGAGGAAGACAGGAGCAGAGAAGAGGAGAACAGAGAAGAGAGGAAAAGAAAAAGAGGAGCAGACATCAAGAGGAAGAGAGTAGAGGACAAGAGAAGGGGAGGAAGAAAGGAGTGGGAGTAAGGAGATTAGGATGGGAGGAGAGGTGGAATGCAGGAGAAAAGAAAGAATTAGAGGCAGACTGAAGAGGAGGAGAGGAAAGATGAAGAGAGGAGCAGAAGTGAGGGAAGGTAGAGAGGAGACACTGGATCAGAGGGGACAGGAGAGGGAGGTAGAGAGGAGACACTGGATCAGAGGGGACAAGAAAGGGAGGTAGAGAGGAGACACTGGATCAGAGGGGACAGGAGAGGGAGGTAGAGAGGAGACACTGGATCAGAGGGGACAGGAGAGGGGGGTAGAGAGGAGACACTGGATCAGAGGGGACAGGAGAGGGAGGTAGAGAGGAGACACTGGATCAGAGGGGACAGAAGAGGGAGGTAGAGAGGAGACACTGGATCAGAGGGGACAGGAGAGGAAGATAGAGATGAGACACTGGATCAGAGGGGACAGAGAGGGAGGAAGAGAGGAGACACTGGATCAGAGGGGACAGGAGAGGGAGGTAGAGAGGAGACACTGGATCAGAGGGGACAGAGAGGGAAGAAGAGAGGAGACACTGGATCAGAGGGGACAGGAGAGGGAGGAAGAGAGGAGACACTGGATCAGAGGGGACAGGAGAGGGAGGTAGAGAGGAGACACTGGATCAGAGGGGACAGGAGAGGGGGGTAGAGAGGAGACACTGGATCAGAGGGGACAGAAGAGGGAGGTAGAGAGGAGACACTGGATCAGAGGGGACAGAAGAGGGAGGTAGAGAGGAGACACTGGATCAGAGGGGACAGGAGAGGAAGATAGAGATGAGACACTGGATCAGAGGGGACAGAGAGGGAGGAAGAGAGGAGACACTGGATCAGAGGGGACAGAGAGGGAAGAAGAGAGGAGACACTGGATCAGAGGGGACAGGAGAGGGAGGAAGAGAGGAGACACTGGATCAGAGGGGACAAGAGAGGGAGGTAGAGAGGAGACACTGGATCAGAGGGGACAGGAGAGGGAGGAAGAGAGGAGACACTGGATCAGAGGGGATAGGAGAGGGAGGTAGAGAGGAGACACTGGATCAGAGGGGACAGGAGAGGGAGGTAGAGAGGAGACACTGGATCAGAGGGGACAGAGACACCCTGAAACACAGGAGAAGATGTGTGTGTTTTCTATCCATGTTTCTATCAGGTTCTGTTCACCTGGTGTGCTACATGGTTCTCTTTCTTCATGGTTAGTAGATCAGTTAACAGGAGGAGGTTCACTAAGTTTCTGTTGTTGGACAATCAACTGTCATATCAATCCAATGATTTCGGTGGTCTGTGTTTAGTCAAGTATTTACAGCATTCTATCTGTACACACACACGCAGACACGTCTTATTTTCAACACAATCTTGAATAATCGGATTCACACCTTTATTTATTCTATCAAATCTGGGACATTGTAATTAAATTCAATTCAAGAATGTACTGTCAACAATTAAATAAATAAACATTCTACAGACATCAATATTTACAAACAGCAATGATAAACTATAAAAGTTTTACAGACCAGTGTGGTGATTCACTTTATTGATTAATGACTAGTTTACAGGTTTCAGCTGTGTTTAATCAGGAATATTTACACATTAGATGATATATTTACTCAACATGACCACGATTAAAGTGACACAGAGACACTGAGGAGTCATTATAAACATAAAACCCTGGATAGAGGGGCTCAGTGAATGTGGTGTTGAATGTGTGCAGGTGGGTCAGTGTGTCAGAGGAGACACTGTAGAAGGACAGAGTGCCGGCTGACCAGTCCAGATACACTCCTACTCTGTTGAAGTCCAAGGAGGAGACAGATATGACAGCTCTTTTATTATTGTGCATGGCATAGTAACTGTTACCAACATAGTTCAGACACCAGGATTTGTCATTGTCTCCAAGACAACCATCATCACTCCTTCCTCTCCTGTTGATTCCTTTATATGTCACTCCTATGTCAGCCTCTCTCCCACTCCACTCTACCTCCCAGTAACAGTGTCCAGACAGATCCTCTCTACACAACACCTGTGGCCTGTACTCAAATCTCTCTGGGTGATCAGGATACGGCTGCACCACTGTCCCCCTTGTCACCTTTCTGTTCTCAGACAGACGGAGGAATCTGTTTACTGTATTTGGGTCCAGTGTGAGATCACAGACATCTGATGGATGATACCAAGACAATATTACACATAATTTCATATTATACACACATGCATGTTTTATTTCTTTATTATCATATACTAGATATTAAGACACTCAGACAAAACACCCAGATACACACACACACACAATGAAAAAAAACATGCACATATATAGACACAGACATGACAGACAACCCCCCCCCCCCCACACACACACACACACACACACACACATGAGAACACACACACCAGCTGTATGTATTCTGGATAATAAATCACTTACATCTCTTCGGTCTTGATTTCAACCTCCACTCTCCACCATGATCCATCCTGTGGAAGAAGCAGAGGAGCAGACTGTCATTCATTGACACACAACCTGTTTTACACACACACACACACACACACACACACACACACACACCTTACATACCTGCAACACAAACACACACACTATACACAACCGACCCATCACACTATGGCAGGTGAAAAGGGACTTTAATAAGCTATTGAAACGACCTAATGTGCATACCACCGTGTATGCACCCATGTATACGCGTTCCTATACCCGTATACACGACGCGTCAGTATACACGTTCAGTCGACTGTCAGAGACGACCTACCCAGACGACTGAACGCACAAGTAATAACACAGACACCACACACACAACACCTCTCCACATCATACACACACCACACTAGGGTTGGACAATTTATCAAATTATCTCAATTATGATTTGGCCAATATTTTAATTACAAACTTCTGTGATTTCTGAAATGTTAATGAGACCCGTCACCAGAGGTGGCAGGCATCGTCCACCAGTCATCAGTGTTTAGAATGTAGTAGGTCCATTGACATTGTAAAACCAGTGGAGATAAATGATGGACATTCTAAATCTTCTTAGTGAGACGACTCTTCTGGCTCCGTTGGCTCCTAAACAACTCTTCATATAAAATACTTAAAAATAACCTTAGACCAATGAAACAACTGCACATCTCCAATGTAAAATATTATTTTATGAACATATTGTAACACCCCTGGCCGGGATGCTAAATCAGGAGCCGGAGTCAGAGGGAAAGAATGCCAGGTAGAATTTATTAACCCTAACAAGACAGCTGTGTGGCCACTGTCTACGCCCAACAATACCTGTTAACACACAGGCTCTTGACAAACTCTCCTAGATCTGTAGCTAGCTAAGACAAGTACACCTGTCACAGTTCTCTATCACACACAGGAGTGGAGCCACAAGAGAGAGAGAGCTTCCCAAAACCCCACCTTATATAAGCTATGGCCTGAGACCCCTGTACCCGCCCCTGCTGTCCCCAAGCCCCCCAGAGATGCCCTCCTCACTGCGGGACGTCCCTCCAGGTAAACCAGCCCCACCTAACTGTCAGGCCCCGCCCCCTAATGAAGCATAACTGACCAACTTAGAACTTTAAATGAACACAGGGTCGCTACAATATGCTTTTGTTACAATTAAGTTCATCTGGATATTAATCGACAAAAGCCCATATGGATTTGGATTCTCTCTCAAGGAGTCACACTCTGCCAAACTGTGAGATGTTTACATTGACCATTTGGCTTCAAGGGGTTGAACATGGGAGTGTTCTGTGGGCCATAGAATTTAAAGGGCAATGTGCAGGTTGGACACCCCTATAAAGCATAGTGTATATTAATGATAAACAACTAGACTTTCAAAACCTGGAGGAATATATAACCGCCATAAACAATATTTTGAGATAACATTGTGATAAAATAGCTTCTGCATCTGTCTATCACTGACCGGAAGTGACGTAACGCGAGGGAGTCCGGTCAAGTTCATGCTCAAATTACAATGGACCTGGATGAAGAAACCGAGCTCTCCAACTTCCGCGAGCATGTCTATAATTATGAGCCTCCTAGGCGAGTCAGAGGTCAGGGGGAGGAACAATGCTCAGAGGAAAGAAGTAGAGTTGTGGTGTCAACAAAACCAGTGGCGAATAGGACAAGTGACTTGGTGAGTTACTGTGTAGCACGGTGGCTAACGCTGGTTCGTCTAGGCTAGTACATTGGTGTTATACAATAAATCTGCTTCAGCAAACATACTTTGGACCTTTTATATTAAACATACATGTAGATTGTATTAATTTAAGCCAGCAACGGGGGAAACTGGGTGTTTGGGCTAGCTAGCTGCCAACAGCTCATAGCTAGCTTAATAAAATGCGTGGGAAACAGGGGTGTTGGGTTAGCTGCCTGACAACAGCTCATAGCTATAACTTTGTGCAAACAGCATTGATGTCAAGGCAGACAATTGCGAAAACCTGTTCTAAAGCTCAGTCTCTCCCTCTCTCTGTGAGGTCTTCCCGTCACTCCCGGTCCGACTCCTCCCTGCCACGTTCCGCACCTGCCACCAGTTCACTTCCCAGCACGCATGAACGCACCCAACACTCCAGATCCCAATCACCTGAATATTGAACACCTGTGCCCGGTTAACCCCTCTATTTAGCCTGTGCTCTTCCTCCCCTCCAGCGTGAGGTATTGTTCCCTGTGGACCTGCCAAGCAATCGATCGCACGCTCTCATTACGTTGTTGATTCCCAGCCTGTTGTGTTCTCTACCCTCTTGTCCCGTCCTCTCTCCTCGTTTACAGTATCCTGCGTCCTGACCTGTTCGTCTGCCCCGTCGTGTCTCTCCCTGCCTACCCTCCCTGTGTAGTTACTTGTACGGACTGCCTTCCCGGATCACCGACCTCTGCCTGCCCCTGGATATCCTTACCGTTGTAGAATCTGAGCATTAACAATTACAATATGAATGTACGTTTCATTGGAAGTGAATGTGCCTAGATAATGAGAACAACAGAAACCTCTCTGTTTAGATTATCTCTCAGTAGGTAGCGCTCAAATGACAGGAATGTTTACGATGGCCATATGGCATGGGGGTTGACTCCTAAAAAGTTAGAAACGCCCTTAATGTATAGGCTAGCTGGTAACCAACATTACAGTGAGAAGAGATTGACTGAGATGAGATTGAGGTTGTGTAAGGAAGACCAGGTCCGTAACCTCATGAACAAGACTTTCTAATGCTGCAATAAATAATATACTTTCTCTCTCCCTTGACAAACGGGTATGCTAATTATTACAACCACTATACTAAACGGCCGATTTCTAACACGATGGTGCCGTGACCCGGATGGATATGTTTTAACGATTCTGCTGAACTTCAGCTGGAGAGCTTAGGGGCTCGATTTGCAATCGCGAGGAAGAAGTTGTTTTTCCCGGTTACTGGTTGCTGAAAACAACTGAACAGTGAGTCATAAAACTACGCCATAGAACGAACTGTCAAGATTGCAAAAAAGCGTTAGTTTGTCAAACAAGCCCTATGACGACCCGACTAGGCCGTGATTTTTATTGCGTGGAATCTGTCTGCGGGTGCGGACAGTCCGTCTCAATTTGTTGGGGCGTTGACCGGTGTGCTTCAGTGCTGAACTGTATTCCATGTCGCCATAGTATGATGACACTCCATTTTCCTTTTCGGGATTAGTGTGTGATATTGTATTTTTCGGCAATTATACAGTGACTTGTACAAGTAAAAATATAATGCCGTCCAGTTGTACAAATACAACAAGAGGACTGCAGCCTCTGACGCGCATGATGCGTTCATGTTTAAAAAGCAAGGCGCGAATAGGATACCATCAAGAACGAAAAGGATCATTAACAACGATGCCTGGACTCGAAATGGACAGAAAGAAAAAGAACGTTTTCCGGCTAAACAAGATGGATTCCGAGGAAGTTGTATATGGACAGATGGAGAGTGTGGTACAGACGAAGAGAGAAGACAGAGGAAAGTTAAGATGGCCGAGAAAGGACAACAGTCGAAAGGCGCAAAAGGAGACAATCGAAATGGACGAAAATTCATTCTGTTTGACCACCTGGCTGACCGACAGTAGTCTCAAGATGGAGTCTCTCTTATGGGATCCTGGAATCATGGACAATACTAGGAACTGACGTGAGCTTTCATAATCATTGATTCAGAGTTCTTAAATGTTTATTTCCTAAAAATGTATCGTACCTAATCATTAAATGAAGCTGGAACTTATCAAGGAAACCTGATCACCTTCCTCGGTAATAGCCAAGCTTATTTAATTAAATATTACATGTAGTTTGAGAAGCAATTGAATGTTATATAGCATGTTTTAATAGGCATTCGAAATAGCCTGTTTTGTTTTGTCATGCTTGAACATGTTTTAATAGGTATTCAAGAAATAACCTGTTTTGTCATGTGTACTTATGTAATTTTGAGTCAAACGTATTTATTGCGTTGATGATAATGTTTAAAACCGTAAGGCCTCAAGGGGGGTCTCACAATGTAGGTAGGCCTTAATCAAGGCCCACCACGTGGTACTTGTCTGTTGCTTGCTGAGCTGTTCGCTAGCACAAGTGGGTACATCTGAAACCTATGATGAATTAGAATTTGGTACAATGATTTTCTAATCTGGTAAAATAGTCTCAAGGTTGTCTTACAAAAAGGTTAACGTATTGTGTTTTCGCTCTCCTTATATATTGTATAAGTGGTAGGATGAAGAATCCACATGGTGATAGACTTGTACGTTAAGGAGACACGCTGTGTTCCATGAGGACTGAATTTGAATCCAATATAGTCATAGCCTTAAAAAAAAAAAAGGGTAATACAGCTGAAGCGAGTTTATTCCCCAACATAACAATTAGATGTATTTTAAATGCTGAATTGAGTTTGGTTAAATAATATAGTTTCTCTTATTTGTATTTACCAACGATAACTGGGATAATGCTCGTTTTCAAAACCAACACCTGATACTCGTTAATGGAGTTTAAATTCTAAAATGGTAAATTGACTAATGAACAAATAGGTAATTGATGTAACCGTGGCCTACATTGAGTTTCCTTTGGATTACTTATTGTACCTTGATTTTAGTGACGTCATACATCTTTTTTATGTCTGGATTGCCATTCTTAAGAGTTTCTTAATTTCCACCCTAATGTTGAGTTGTTGTATAGATAATGATGAGCACATTTCTACAAACTGCGAAAATATTAGATGGGTTGGACACTAAATCAAAATCTCCAGTTAACCAAGGATGTCGGCTAAATTGATAGGATAGTCTGAGGACCATAAACTAACATTTGGCCTTTTTAATGGATTACCATAAATGGGTGGAGCTCATAGTAGCAACCTTTCCCATTACATCAGAGTAGCCTATTACTAAGGGTTAAATTTGAGTGTTCAGTCTGGTCTCATCTATGGTAATTTTATCAACAAAAGCATATACAGTTTTGGGATAAACAAACATTAAGTGAAAGCTAAATATATTTTCCTCTCAATAGCTTTAATGTTGAAATGTATGATTTTGAAACCAACTGAAGTGAGGGTAGAGACCAAAAGTCATCCCCCATTGTTGATGATAGAACAAAGAAAAAGCATAAAGTTGTGATTTAAGGTTTAGCTGACCGCCACTATTTGGAATAAAAATGAATCTAACTTTGCGAATTCCCTAAAATTTAGGAGGTTACTCAAGACACTGTTTTTCATGAGGTAGTTTGGCCGTTGCCTGTAAAAATTCTAAAGTTGTATGCTGTCGCTGTGCTAATACAATTGCCCTGGTGGTTGCAACAGGTAAACCACTGCACATGGGCTGGAGTTTTTCACTCCTACAATTTAGTTGCACAGTTTATCCCCTGGGGGCCGAACAATTTAGTTAGGCATGTGCCAAGAAACTACAGGATATTATAAATGCATGATAGCCAATTTCACAGACCTGTGTGATGGTACTGTGGCAAAGACAAATTTGAGAGCTGTTTAGCTATGTGGTAAAATTTGTTAATGGGTTATATGGTTTATAATTCCTTCGCACAAGCGACCGTGTTGCACATTGATGTCTTTGTATTAGTGAATGTTTGTGTTTTTTTAACTTGTTCACTTTGTTTTGATGTATATACAGGATGCAACTCCTTATCGAATGGATTATAGATCCATCCCTACTACCAATTCTCTATTTTTCATGTCTGTCCTGAAAAGATGGCCAGTGTGGGTTCAGGATGGCGCCTCCTGTAGCCTTATTTGTCATTGTTTTGCATTCACTCATGGTGTCATTTTCCATTGACTTAATGAAGTGAAGGCAGGGGGGATGTATGATATGATAATTGATTATGATTGGAAAGAGTTGAGCTTAGGGCTCAAGGCAAATCAAATTGGTATTTATAAGGAGTTTTGTGAAAAAATTAGTTTTTCCTGTTTGCATAGTTATAACGGAGCATTGGCATCTGTTATGTTTTACATTTTCCATTTACAGGATGTTTTTAATTGGTTTATTTGGAAATTGTTTTGGTTGATGTAAGGTCTAACATTTTAATGGTTGAATAGTATAGATCTAACCATTTCTGATTTGGCTAAGCAAAGTCAAGTCTGACAATTTTATTCCACTGCTAGCTGCTATCGGGCATTAATATAGCACAAGGAGTCATAAAACAACCAAGCCAGTTCTGGATGGGAAAGGAACTTAGACATAGACTTTTATGGAAACTTGTCTGAATAGAGTGTACACTTCACTCTTATGATGGAACTTCTGAGATCCACAAGTTTTCAGGACTGATCTATTGTCTTCATTGTTGGGAATGAAGACAATAGAGGGTATACGGAACCATACCCAGTGGATGAAAGTCCGATGGACTGTTGAACCACACTAATCGTTGTTTTGCAGTTATACTTTCAACAGATCAGGACATCACAACCCCTTTTCTGATGATACATGTCACTGACTGGACACAGACAACTGAGTGTGTGAGTACCAGCAACATGTTCAAGAAGGACTTCTACAACCACATTGGTTGAATCTGTTTCATATTTTCCTGACCACTCACATGGCAGAACGATGCCAGGGTCAGATCACTTGGCTTCACACTCCATTTATAGATGAATCGTTGACAGTGAGATGAGGAGAATCCACCTGAGTCCTAAAGGACTCCAAATACTACAGGTCAGAGTACCACGGGCCAGTTGACTGGAAAGGTCACAGGGTCCCAACACAGTGGAATACACTGTTGTGGTGTTAATCTTGATTAAGTGAAGTGTTGGAAACTCACTTATCCATTATACACCTACACTGACTTGGCAAATTGCTGGGTCCACATCACACTGACTGCAATAATTGATTTTGGAACTTTCATCACTGATGCAAGACAAAGAAAACTGAAGACGAGAACTGAAGGACACTTGATTGGAAACTTACTTCTTTCCTTACAATCTAAGATTTTCCTAAATAAACTGATATGGTGATTTCATATGTATGAAGGTTTGTTTCTCGCAAGACAGGTGGGAAACTCTACACGATGACAATCCCAGTATTGGACTTCGGCGTATTTGTGATGCTTAATTATCTACATTATGATGGCTATCATGGTTTGTTTGGACAGTGAATTGTTCCCTATTATAGATGGTCCCTGACAAAGGTAGATGTTTTCCCTATTTTACAGGTAGAAATCTGTCACAGGTACAACAGGATATGCATAAGTCTTTTGTATGATTTTGTCGCATGGATCATGATACGGACAAGGGGGGTTTTGATTGTTCAATGGACTTTGGGGGAAATGTTTTAATCATGATGTCATGTTGAGTCTGGTTTTCTGCTGAACACCGTTAACACTGGTAATAACCTGTTGATGTCAATGTTTCTTGACCTTTATAATCTGAGGTGGGGACAGGATTGATGACTGTCATACGTTGAGTTATGTGTCGGAGTGTGGTGTGTCACTTGTCTTGTTTACATTCATTTTCATTTGAGGAACAATAAGACCTGATTGGTCAGATACTCATTTTGTTCTTTCATTTTAGTCATTTGTAACATATGCGTATGGGCCTTTTCTTTTCATTAGGAATTGAATTGTAATGTTTTATCAAACATGTAATGTTTTTCTTTAAATGTTTGATAGGGGGGACTGTAGAATCTGAGCATTAACAATTACAATATGAATGTACGTTTCATTGGAAGTGAATGTGCCTAGATAATGAGAACAACAGAAACCTCTCTGTTTAGATTATCTCTCAGTAGGTAGCGCTCAAATGACAGGAATGTTTACGATGGCCATATGGCATGGGGGTTGACTCCTAAAAAGTTAGAAACGCCCTTAATGTATAGGCTAGCTGGTAACCAACATTACAGTGAGAAGAGATTGACTGAGATGAGATTGAGGTTGTGTAAGGAAGACCAGGTCCGTAACCTCATGAACAAGACTTTCTAATGCTGCAATAAATAATATACTTTCTCTCTCCCTTGACAAACGGGTATGCTAATTATTACAACCACTATACTAAACGGCCGATTTCTAACACCGTCTCTCCCAGCTGTACTGTAGTCTCCGCTGAATGATCACCCGGCTTCCAGACCTGCTGGCCTGCATTTCGGTTTCACGTCTCTGCTCATCCCTGCCTGTGCCTTCGCCCTCTAGGACTGACCTTCTGGTTCCCGACTCTCTGCCTGGCTTTATCGTTTGTGTGTTAGCCTACTCCCTTGTGCGACGAAAAATAAATCTACCATTGCACTCCTGCAATTGGACCCACACAACTCTGGTCCTGGTGTTTGTTACACACTCTCTCTCTCTCTGTATACTGAAGCCCCGATGCTAGGAACTTGCAGTCAGCGCATTTTTAATCCAGATGAGGGAATGGTTTTAGACGCAATTTTAGCTACTCCTGTCATCAAATCAACAGCTACCAAATGTTTGCTAATGCAATAGCCAAGCTAACCTGTAGCTATGTTACTAGTTAGATGGTGGATTGCCCAATACATACATGCTCAAATCACTTCTTTATTCTTAAATTATTAGACTAAAACATTACGAAATCAGCCAAATTAAGAGTTAAAAGAATTAAAAGTAAGACTTACTCTGCTAAGAGCTCTTTGTCGGTGCATGGAATTTCTGCACGTGCTAGCACTTGGTCATCCAGTCCTGCCCGCGCCAGGTTCAGGGGAAAGCTTTGATGGTGGTGGACTTGATTCCATCGAGTGCACATCATCATTTATCAGCCTCACATGGTCCTTACTCCGAAATCCCATCCGAGACTCCAACAAATCTCCAGGTCTATAACTCTCCGGACTGAAATGAGCGGTACAAACGACCAAGTGTGTGGTGATAGACGCCAGACGCGACAGTGAAGTCTGCTCTCTTCACCTGCACAAAACGCATCCAAAAACGAAAGCCCTTGCTTTTCCTAGAAGGAAAATGATTCACACAATTTCCAGACAGGTTGGAATTTGTGCAACCAGCACAAACACAATAATTTACCATTATGACTTGACTTCTCTAAAACTTTCTCTATATCTCACTCTCTCTCACCACTGTAAAGTGAGAAGCGGAGTGGGAGCACAACCGATTGTTTGCCTCTGCCTACGTCATATGATGCGTTGCTAGCAGGAAAGGCGTATTTCAGAGCCTAGCTTAAAATGGGCACTCTTTCATCGAAATTTCTGCTTTAGGGTTTGTGTAACATAGCAATTTCTACTTGTGTTTTTAAAAGACCTCTTCAGACAACATTAAGTATTAATTCAGTTATGAATTCAACCTGCACGTTGCTCTTTAAATGCATTGTTCCACACCTCTCATGTATATACCAGTGAGCAATCATATATATGATGAAAGATGAGTTTGAAACATACATTGCTATCAATAGCAAGGAACCAAGCTTATTTATATAGCACAATTCAATGTGCTTTACAAAGAAATATATATGAAAGTACAATAACATAAAAACAAATACATAAAAACATCAAAGCAAATGAATACATCATAATAAAAAAAATACAATAAGAAAACCTAGATTAAAATTGGGATAAAAACATAGCTATGAGCTATAAGGCATAAACAATGTGGTTAAAGGAACCGTATGTAAGAAATCTATTTCAATTCATCATAAAATGGCCCTGATGTGTCACTAGACATTAAGAAATCATGTTCATTTCAAATACTTATATCACTGACAACAGTAGTCTGGCCAGGATATTGTCATTTAAAAGTGAGAGTTGCAGCCCTCAACTGATGTTGATGTTGTCATGTTGTGTTTTGGCCTAATGCGCCACCCTCCACCTATCTACCAATCACGAAGTCAGTAGTGTTTTGGGATCCGGGATGCCAGCTCTGCTCTAACCTACCCTAACTCTAGTCAGATAAATAATGTCTAACGTTACGAAATCTAAAAGACCTTGTTATAATTCCGAAATACGTTGTGACAAAGTCCGAAATAAAACAAGAATTTGTATAGGAGATGCCTTTGAAAGTTGGAGACGGCTGAAAACTGTGAAGAATTTGAAGACCGATGCCAACGTTGACATTCTTTTCCTGGACAGGTAAGATTCATCTATGTTTGACTAACTTGTACTTGATGTCAATGGACATTTCATATATTCATGACAGTCGAACAAAGTTATGCATGTTCGTGCAAAGTAACGTTACGTTAGCTCATATACGTATGCTAACATTAGCAATGCATTATCAGAGCCCGTTTCTCTGTCCTTATGCTGAGACGCTGAAGAAAACAACATTAGCACGCCCATTATGGCAATTTGAAACGTAATTGAGACAGCAGCCTAACTTTACCTCAGAAAAAATTATTCCTAATTCGTTCTTTGCGTATATTGTGGAATAAGTTACACATGCTGCAAGTTGACCTGTTATGACCATTGCTAATGTTATTTAGTTACTCTAAATCTTTTCTGATGGGACTAAAAACAACCCTGTGATAGCCATTGGTGATATTGAATTTGTCCCACGTTATACTTGCTGTGGCAAATGTTTTGGTTATTTGTTAGCCTACTTATGACAAAAACTTTTGTAGTTGTAAATAGATTTTTGCCTTGTTGGCAAAGAGAATAAGTTAGGATGGTTCCTTGATGTTGGATATTGGCTTATTCATTAGCTACCCAGACGTGTCATTGTGGTAAATCATGTGACCCACTTAGATGATAGTACTTACAAACAGCATCATCATTAATAATGAATTATGTACAATATGCATGCTTGTTTTTTTCTGTACATTATATTTCTATATTATTTCTAGGAGCTGTGGCTTGGGCTCCAACATCATGTGACAAATGAACACAGGTGGGTGCTGTGAAGCTGCCAGCATGCAGACTTAGAATCTGGTGGAACTCAACAGTGGTTTGAGCGAGGCTCCATGGCACATGAGGCCCTGAAGAGCATCGTTAGAAACAAGCCGTAGCTTAATGAGGTCCACAAATATCTAAACTTTAGGTAATTTTATGATTATATACACATACTGTAGATAGAAAGTTATTTTCAGAGTCCCACAAAATGTCTCTTCTCACACACCCCCCACAGGTCCACTGCTGATCTGGAGTCCTTCCAGAACCATATTTTAACGTACGCTAGCAAGCGTACAGCATTTAGCCCTCCTCTCTTTGAGGCCAGGATGCTCCTTGCAGCGATGGACTATAATTACCACAAGGACCGCCCAGAGTTGTGCAAATCTGATGGAAGCATACAGTAAGTGACTTGCTCATTTCTACATGCTATTGTTTTATACCAGATTACAACACCATTTAAACACTAAAAAACATGGCCCCTGGAATGTAAATGTCTTCTACCCTCCCCTTTCTGCTTTTTTTTTAGGTACAGGAGGCTGTACAAAAAGAATACTCGCAGGTATATGCTTTACACTCTGAAGGCATCCAAGACGTATGGCTACATCCCAGAACTGCAAGCTATGATCCTTCAAAAGAGATTAGCTGGTAAGGGGATGCCCAGACGGAGGACACTACAACCTGATGACCCCAGAAGGTACAGCCCACTTCCCCCTGTGCCGGCACCAACCATTGAGGAACTCCTGCACACCCAAGTCAGGAGAGGTCTTGGTAGGTTGAATGCCAATTTATTTAATTTGCACCTTGGGCTACATGCCACACACCAAGTCAGATGTCATACATAACACATCCAAGTTTGAAATAAACTAACTTCAGGTTTTATCTTCCAGACTGAAGACCCGTGAAGCCCAGTTTCCAGAGCCTCACAACCCTGACCACGTTCATTGCCATGTAAACTTCTGTGTCACAAGCTGCTAATCTACAATTTCAGACTTAAAAGTTTCAACAGTACAGAGCAGCTGAGTATAGTTTTCTATTTATACTGTGTAACCTTTTATCATTATATTCTCTTCCTCTGCATCTCTGCCTCCTATCCCTCTCCTTCCTCTGCCACCAAGTCCAGCACTTGGATCTGCATTATCTCCTCCTCTTCCACCTCTCTGGCCTCTTCCACCTCTCTGGCCTCTGTCAACTGGTGCAGGGCCCACACTCTCTCCTTTTCCACCTGAAACATCTGCACTCTCTCTTCCAGCTCTCTGGCCTCTTCCACCATCTCCTCCCTCCTTCTCTCTGCTCTGTGTCTCCTGGACCAAGACCTGCACGCTCTCCTCTTGTCCCTCTCCCTTTTGCTAGTCTTTTCCTTTGTCTGCGCCTCCTCTCGCCTTCTCAGCTCTTATCAGCCTCACTTAGGACAGCGGGCACCTCATAACTGAGGTCTGAATCAGGCAGAAACAAGTGAGAGCTAAATGAATAGCTGTATCTTTGATATCGGTTACACATAGTAACATAGGCTTGTGCTTGTACTTACATTAATGACAGATACCTAACGTTACAAGTTAGACTAACAGCTACTGTTCTAACAATGTACTGTCACATACGAGCATACATCTTTACGATTATATTTGACTAATGACAATTAGTACATTTTTGCAATACATAATTACTTCGCAAAATATCTCTCTGTTAATTAAGCATAAACATAATTAACAGAAAAAAAACGTACTGTGTAAGACTCGTCGTCACTTGCCATTGGAAGCTCGTAGAAGCAGCCTATGTTTCCTCTGAATCCTGCAGCTTGTCTGGCAACCTCGAGTCAGGGGGGAGGGGATACACCGCTCTACAGTATTTTTAAAGTGATTGCAGTACCAGTTTTGGCCACAATCCTACATACAGTTCCTTTAAGTTGAAGAGCTCAGTCATAGGAATGTGAGAAGAGAAGTGTTTTTAACCTGGATTTTTAAATGTATACGTTTGGGGCACGTCTAAGATCTTCTGGTAGTTTATTCCAGTATTGTTCAGCATAAGTGCGAAATGCAGCTTCTCCATGTTTAGGTTGGACTCTGGGCTCTACTAGCTGTGTTCCTGGATCTAAGAGCCCTGCTCGGTTTATATTCCTCAATAACTAATTGAAATACTCCCTCCCTTGGCTCAACCAGGTATATTATTAATATCTTTACCACTATAAGCAGGCTATATTCTTACAAGTCTACAAAGTAGGCTACAAATATGTTAGATGTGAAATGAACAATAAAATAGGTTACATTTTACCTCTCCTAATTATCAGATTGGCTGTTGTTTTTCTACTAACGTTACCCTAGTGGAGAAATGTACGTGGAACACAAAGATTCGCCAACTCATCTGGAAATAAGTGTTGTTTCAGACTAAAAAGAGAAAGAAATTGGGTTTGCGAACTGGTTTCCAAAGTTCAACAAAAATCGCCACTCAAACATAGTTGTTCCTTCGTCACTAATCACGGCTCATTGTCATTCTCAGAAAACTAAAAGTCTGTGTACACAGAAGAGTCAGCCACAGACTGAGTAATACAGACCACCTGGGAAGTGGACAACTGACACTGTTAGTAAAGAGATAATAGTTGCAAATCACACACATATAGACACACACACAGCACACACAACCCGCCCAAACATATACCACAGACAACCCCCCCCCCAAACACACACTCACACACCACACATATAAAACACCCCTTCCCTCAATCAATGTTAAAGTTTACACAGATGGCCGAAAACAAAATTAACATTTTACCTTATGGTTTTTGTACAGTTCCTTTGGAAAGGGTTTCTAAAGTAGCTTTCTACTTCAATATGGTTGGGCTACATCTCTACATTACACACTAAAGGTCTGTCAGATGCCAATTTATCCAATAACCCATGATCTTCCAGAATTTGACTTTACCTGAACCCCAAATCTAAGGATGTTATCTTATTCTGTCATTTGTGTTATAAACAAAGGGTTTTGACATGATTGTATATAAAGATCAAGATATGTGAGGCTTTTTGCAGGTACACAACATTTGCAGCAGCTTGATGTTTTTCTCCACAACCACCAACATTGTCAAAACGTTGCAGAAACCCCATTCATGTGAATGCAGGTTCCCAATTATGAACACCCACACTCAAATAAGATTTACCCGCGTAAAAGTAACCTGTGATTATTAAGGCCACCAGTGATGGATTTTCAATATGCAAATTAATTAAATAAACTGTGACTTATTGTACGGTTCATGTTAAACAACCTACAAGTTATAGGAGCTTAGGATAACTGATATAGGGACACACACATACGTAAATCAAAGTGACCAGACTTTACATCCCTGAGTTCTGGGTCTCTGAACGGTCTGGGTGGTTCCAGTGAAACATGCCATTGTAGGCATCCCTGAGTTGTGGGTCTCTGGGTAGGCCCGGGAACACATGTCATTGTAGGTATCCCTGAGTTCTGGGTCTCTGGGTAGGCCCAGGAACATGTCATTGTGGGCATCCCTGAGTTCTGGGTCTAGGTTGGTCCCAGGGACACATGACATTGTGGGCATCCACTAACCAATAACAGTTGGAAATGTAAGAACATGGGAACAGAATATAAAAAATGTTTTGGATACTGTAGTTCAGAAATTAGGAAATCTCCAGGCACCACACCACTGATTTTATCTGTGCATGGGCTATATACTGGGAATTTGGGATGATGCGCTTTCAGATGTGTCTTAATGTTTGTAGTATTTTTCAGAATGCTGTGAAATGTTGCATTCCATCTTGTTTGAGTCTACAGTGTTATGGAAATTATGAACTAAGGTGTATATGTATAGTATCAGAGCATCACTAGGTACTCTGACCATGTTCCTCTGCCTAGACCAATAAGGGTATCTGTTCTTTGTTCCTTAGGAATGTAGTAGAGGGGGATCTGGTATTTGCCTAGGGGGCATCATTGACTGGTATCAGCAGATTATAAGGTTCCTCATTAATCTGCGCATCTGTACAACTCATCAGGGCATCTATTGTCTGTCCGGATGCTGTCAGAGCTCTTTAGAGTTCAAAAGGTTAGGGGTGTGGGGGAGGACAGCTTCCCCCTTGTGTTAAGACTAGGTGTTGACAGAACAAAGGGGATGTGTTTTATTGACAAGACAGATGGGCAGCATCTTACCACTCCCACTTTTAACTGTTCATGTATCTACTTCAGAGACTCCTCTGATGATTATTCTGTAAGGGTTTGACACGTCTCTCTATTTGCAAATAAACTGTTAATTGTGCCAAGAGATTTTTGTCTCTGTACTTCCTCCTTTAAGAGTTCTGATCAATGAAATTGCTATCACAACAGTATGTGATATTTAAAGTGCCTCCAAATGTCGTTTTTTTTAGCAGTCATTTGTACAGGGGGAAGAGCCTTAATGAACCCAATCAATATGTTGCCGCCAGATTAGAGAAAAATCTGAGGTGATTCTGGAATGACCTGGGCATGACATTTCTTTTCCACCAATAATAGAATTGCAATGTTGGAACGAGAAAGGCAAACAATTGTGCTAATTCCCACCCAGGCTCTGGTCTGTTTACACTGCTGCCTTCTGGTAGACGTTATTGGAGCATCAGGGGACGGACTTTCAGACTCAAAATGTTTTTCCCCCCAGGCCATAAGACTTCTCAACCAGCAACTTCATTTGCACTGGTCACTTTCTATGTACATTCAATGTATATTAGCACATTCTAATGTATCCATTTATAGACACTCCAACACTTATATATATAACATTTAAGATGTTTTCATACTGTCCATATTCCCATTTGTACATTGTCTGGAATTGCTGCTAGTCTCTATAGTTATGTGAATTTTTATTGTTGCTTTATATATTTATATCATTGTTCAGAATGATACTATGTTATTTGATGCATTTGATTAATAAAAGACTTAACATGTTAACATGGGCCTCATAACATTTCAATCTCAAACAATCAGTGAAGAACAGAATTACCTGAACAGCTCTCTCTTAGCCAATCAGATGTTTCCCTCCACACAGTGAAGAACACTGAATTAACCAACACAAAATTAACACCACAATGAACTAACTACCACCCGACCGAACTAACTACCAAGCGACCGAACTAACTACCAAGCGACCAAACTAACTACCAAGCGACCAAACTATCTACCAAGCGACCAAACTATCTACCAAGCGACCAAACTATCTACCAAGCGACCAAACTATCTACCAAGCGACCAAACTATCTACCAAGCGAACAAACTAACTACCAAACGACCGAACTAACTACCGCCACACTGAACTAACTACCACCACACTGCATTAGCCTTTTCCTCAAATTCAAAGTTACCCAGCTTGATATCACAGTGTACATTGACTTTGAAACTATGTTCATGCTAAACAAGAGTACAAGTAGACAGGTCTGTATTTGACACATTACATAATGCTAAACAACATGACAACTTAATACCACATTACTGATTCAGAAAACATCTACAGGACATACTTGAGTTTCTCCAGTCTCCAGTGTGGATCCTCCAGCCCAGCAGAGAGCAGTCTGACTCCTAAGTCTCCTGGGTGATTGTAGCTCAGATCCAGTTCTTTCAGATGTGAGGGGTTTGAATTCAGAGCTGATACCAGAGAACCACAGCCTTCCTCTGTGACCAGACAGCCTGACAACCTGCAGTGTTGATCATGATTTCATAAAGAGAAAGAGAGAACAGTAGTATATTTCTTTAAAATAACATAATACTCATAATACCTCAGTGTTTCCAGTTTACAATGTGGATTTCCCAGTCCAGAAGAGAGACACTTCACTCCTGAATTCCCCAGGTCATTGTTACTCAGGTCAAGCTCTCTTAGGTGGCAGGAGTTTGACATCAGAGTTGAGGCCAGCAAATCACAGCCTTTCTTCTTCACTCCACAGAATGACAGCCTGTGGACAGTTAATCATGACTTTACTAACACCAGCAGTAAATAGAGAAAATTGATGCAGTATATGACTAATACACAGTACATTAATGACCTCAGTGTCTCCAGTTTAGTACAAATCTTCAAATAAACCACTATGAGTCATGGTCACCCCAAATGAGCCTGACAGACCAAGCTTGGGGTTCTGGACTAGTGTGACAAATACAAACTACTAGCCTCCTCACCTCAGAGTCTCCAGTCTACATTGTGGATCATCCAACATAGCAGAGAGCAGCTTCACTCCTGAATCCTTAAGGACATTGTTACTCAGATCCAGCTCTTTCAGATGTGAGGGGTTTGACTTCAGAGCTGAGACAAGAGAAGCACAGTCTTCCTCAGTGATTCCACAACTACACAGTCTGTAAAGAGATAATGGTCATGTCAGAAATGACATACAGTTCTTAATAACATTAGAATAGCATGTATATATTACACCAATGTCATGTCAACTTTACTTAAGGGCATCATTTTAAAACAGAAATTGCCAGCACAAGGAACTAGAATGTTACTTCCAATATAGAAAATCATCAACGTTGTTATTCAAACAATGTTGATGTGTTTGTGTAGGGAATGGAGTAGCAAATGATAGTAAACTGAAACAAGAAACCAGGCAAGCCTAGTTCAGCCGGCCTGCAGTAGAATGTGTTGCCCTCTCGAGATTCGATCCCAGGTCACCCACATGGAAGGCTGTATCGTTAACCACTACACCACAGACCTGTATGTTTTACAGGTGTCAGTATAGCCTCTTGTGTCTACCCTGAACAAATCCTCTTTTTCCATTGGCTGTTTTAACAGCCAATTGGCCATTGGTGAATGACATTGATACAGTTAAACTGACTAACGTTTCTTAATAAGTTTACCTCCATCACAAATAGCGTCTACGAACTGTATGGCGTTTGCCACTGATTGTTTTAACAGCGTATTAGCCAGTAATAAGCTTTACCAGTATCTACTAACTTACTGGAATAGTCATAAGAATTGAGAAATTGCTAGCGAGTCTGCCAAAGCTATTTTATTTCATGGCATAACAATGTACAATTTATTTTCATTTACGAATGACATTGATAGAATCAATCAATAATATCAATAAAGGTGATGATAACTAACTTTTTCATCAAGTGAAAAGACGAGAGAATCGTGGAATCAACCAGATAGTCGCAATACTGTATAACCGTAAATAGTTTTATTGCAGCCCACAAATACAATTAATAAATGTTGTTGCTCTCAATAAAAGTCTTCCACGTTGGAGGCACTGTCCTTAACTACTATGCCACAGCATTACATGTCTCAGCAGTTGCTAGACTCCATTGAGCATTGTATTAAACTGACTAACGTTTCTTATTTAGTTTAACTCCACGATAGCATATATGAACTGTATGGCTTTTGTCACTGGTGTTTTAACAGCTTATTAGCCAGTAATAGGCTTAATAGTATCTACTAACTTCCTAGGAATAATCATAAGAATTGAGCAAATGCTAACAAGACTGAAGATGAACTTGTCAGAAACAGTCACAATATAACCGTATACATCAAAACATTACCAGGACTTACATTGCTCTCTTACAGGTTTTCACTACCGGCAGCAACCTTGGTAAAGCCCAGATTCTCTTGGTAAAGCCCAGATTCTTCTTTAAAGATCTCTGTACACAGTGCTGAGTACTCTGATGCCTCTGAGACATCAATGCCACACTCTCTCAGGTCCTCCTCATAGAAGATCAGGTTGCCCTTCTGAAGCTGTTGGAAAGCCAGCTTTGACAACTTCAGGATCATGTCTTTGTCTGACTGAGACAGTTCCTTTGGATTTGTTTCTGTGGATTTGTTGTACTTTTTGTTTTTCATACTGGTTTGGATGAGCAGGAAGTGTTCGTATATCTGGGTCAGAGTTTTGGGGATTTCATCTTTCTCTGCTTCTTTCAGCATCGTCTCAAGGACATTAGCTGATATCCAACAGAAGACTGGTATGTGACACATGATGTGGAGGCTCCTTGATGTTTTTATGTGCTTGATGATTTCATTGGCCAGATTCTGGTCTGTGATTTTCTTCCTGAAGTACTCCTCTTTCTGTGGCTCATTGAACCCTCGTATCTCTGTGACTTGGTCAACACACTCAGGAGGGATCCGATTGGCTGCTGCAGGTCGTGTGGTTATCCAGAGGAGAGCAGAGGGAAGCAGATTCCCCTCGATAAGGTTTGTCAGCAACACGTCCACTGAGGTTGGTTCTGTGACATCACAGCACTTCTTATTGTTTTTAAAGTCTAGAGGAAGTCGACACTCATCCAGACCATCAAAAATGAAAACTGTTTTGGTTAAACCATCTTCAATTCGTTCAATTTCTTTCAGTTCTGGAAAGTAGTTGGTAAGAAGTTGCATCAGACTATATTGGTCCTTTTTCAGGTTCAGGTCACGGAAAGGAAGAGGAAATATTAAATGAACATCCTTATTCGCTTTTCCCTCTGCCCAGTCAAGGAGGACCTTGTGCACAGAGACTGTTTTTCCAATGCCAGCGATTCCTTTAGTCAAGTTTCTCCTCACACCTTTTTTCTGATGTTGTTTCATTGGCTTGAAGATGTCATTGCATTTGATTGGTGTCTCTGGTGTGGTTTGTCTCTTGGACGCCATCTTGATCTGTCTGACCTCATGTTCTTCATTAACTCCTTTACTTCCACCCTCTGTGATATAGAGCTCTGTGTAGATGTCCTTTAATAGAGTTTGGTTTACATGCTGTCCAGTTCCTTCACACAGCATTTGATACTTCTTTTTCAGTTTAGTCTTCATTTCTTGCATCAGACAAGTTGGACCTATAGGAAAACAATGAGAATGATAGTAGGAGCATAGAACTACTCAAACAATGTTAGATTCAATGACAATCGTTGAATGTTAAAACAGATTAACACAATCTGGAATTTAAAAGTCCTTTAAATAATAGACAATATCTTAGGTGGGTTTGTGTGTGTGTGGGTCTGTCTGGAGAGAGACTCCTTTTAGAGACAACTTCCTCTAAAATGAGTCTCTGTGAAGCAGTTAGAAGAGCTCTCTCCCTTATTCCCTCCCTTTCTCCCATCTCTCTCCTTTCTCTCCTCCCTCAGACTTTTATGTGTTTTCATTTCAGGCTGTAAGGCAACACAAGGTGAACATTTTCCCTTTCCACTGTACATTTGGTTTCTGTTTAATAACTATGAAATGGATTCACCAATACACCCTTCCTCCATTTGCTTTGTGTGTTACATGGACTGATAAATTAAGTGTTGAATGATAAAAGGCCTGAGCCGGGAGAACACAGAGAAGGAATGGGGAAGACACTGTTGTTGCTGCTGATGTGGGCAAAACCAGGCCGGGGCCCAATTAGCCCCCCAAGAAGGATTCAGGAAGGCAACGACATGTGTCACTTGAGCCGACTGCCATCCGATAAACCACTTGATAAGCCCCATGTCCTCCACCCAGCCCTGTCTTAGATCCACCAGTCAAAAAGACCTGGTACCCCTGGTGACAAGCCCCCCATGTCCTCCACCCAGCCCTGTCTTGTCAGCAGCAGATCCACTGAGGTTGTCTCTGTGACATCACAACAGCTCTTGTTGTTCTTGAAGTCAAGGGTCAGACGGCACTCATCCAGACCATCAAAGATTAACACAATTTTGTATTTGTTGTAGCTTGACATTCTTGCTTTCTCGTTCTCAATTGAATTAATGGGTTTGAAGATGTTGTTACATTTGGTGCAGTCTCTGGTCTTGCTTGCTTCTTAGTTGTTGTCTCACCTCATGTTCATTATTGACTCCTCCACTTCCACCCTCTGTGATGTAGAGCTCTGTGTAGATCTTATTGAGTGTTGGGTTCCCTTGTTTAGTGATACCCTCAAATACAGAAACCTCTTCTTCAGGTTAGATTTGAGATCATGTTGGCAAATCATAGCAAGCTCATCTTAATGAATAAATATCACAGATGATATTAACTATGTCTCTTTAAATGCCTACAGTATTGTATTAATTATTAAATAACACAGAGAATATGAATGTTCCTTTAAAGAATGACAGTATTCAGGCATGTGCACAGGTAAGGCTCAGTGATGTGTCACTTCAACACATCATCCACCCGTGTGAGTTGACAACTCCGCCCACTTTCTCAGATTCAGCACATGCCCCTTCAGAAGGTCTGTGCACGGTACTGACAGTATTGTAAGATCTCTGTCTCTTCTCTTTCTTTTCTCTATGTTAAGATATTAAACACAGAGGTTGTTACATGTTGTTTTCAAGGGCACCATAATATATTTTGGAGAATTCAACAGTGAAGTCAGACAACTCTTACTTTTCTCCAGTGTGTCAGTAAACTCCCTCTGGTTCATGTTCTTCCTGTCTTTGGCACTGCTCTCCTTCTCATCAGACAGAATCAATGATAATGAAATATCAGAACAATATTAACAAATTCCTGAATGAATCACAGTTGATCTTTACTTGTGGTAAACAGTAACAAGTGTACAAAACAGGACCACATACACTGTATTTGGAGGACAGGTCTGTTTGATGACTCTGGACAGATTGACCACTGAGAATCTCAGACTCTGGTCTCTCCTGTTGGTCTCTGTGGACAAAAGACGACAGAACATCTACAATTCACAGTGTGTGAAATAACATGTAAAGCAGCCAATAGACCCAGTGTCTCCCTCTGCTGGCTTTGAAAAGACCAACATCACTAACCCTAACCAAATAAGAATCAAAAGTAGCATGTTCTTCAGACATATTGGTTGGCAACACCAAGAAAAATATTTAATACAATAAACAGGCCTGCGTGTACATGAAGAAAAGCAAATGTCCACAATGCAAAATATGTAACAATAGACCAACCCTATTTAGACTTTGGTGGGTTTATTAATATAATGCAGTATACTGCCATTATACCAGCTTCATTTAATGCATCTTAATAAAGATGACACCATCTCTTGTGATATTTATCATAATTGTTACCTTCATAATTGTTACCATCATAACTGTTACCATCATAATTGTTACCATCATAATTGTTAATTGGCATCCTGCTTCAAAACAGCTCATGACCCTACCTGTTGTCATGATGTCAGATAATGGGGAACTAGATAAAGTAATAACAGACAATGTTGACAATCACCGATGATGACCCATGACTTCTTCCTACCTTTGTTGTGTAGAAAAGTCTTCCGCTCTGAACTTAATATGACGATCAACAGACTGGTTACTCTTCATGGTGATAGAATATGGGCATGAGAAACTTAACACAACACATTATGAGCTGACTAACTCTGAACAAAGTACAATAGATGGGATGTGGTTCAGGGCCTGTTATTGATGAGCCACACACACCCTGCCCACACACCCTGCCCACACACCCTGCCCACACACCCTGCCCACACACCCTGTCCATACCTCCTGATAGGAGTTTTCCATGTGACTGTTATAGACTCTATGAATAGACCCATGGACCGTAGGTTGGCACATACCATTGTGAGGAAGCCTGTCTTTACCTTATGATACACATGTATTTTAGTTCTATTCTCTTGTTAGAGAAGTGGTACTTAATCTGTATCACAAGCAGTTGGTATCCACATTTGAGGGGCCCCACACAACCTGATAAGCTGTGGAGCCAGGAACTCAAGAAGGGAGACTACCAGGACATGTAAGGTTAGGATATAGAATACACGTGTGTGATTGGAAGACAGACAGATATTGAAGGGGATGTGCTGGAGGACAATGGACTGTGTAATAATTGGTTATGACCACTGACCGCCTCATGTGTATTGGCATAAAAGACTGTGTTAACTTTGTAATTATTGGAGAACATCTAAGAACTATGGAAAATCAACATCTTGGACTCGTGCTAAATAAAGATTCCCTCCTGACTTGTTTGTTTAAAGACTCGGTTAATGGATCAAAAGTGGACAGAAGCCAACAAATGACACACAGCTGGGTCCAGGGGAGGCTGGTCTCTTCTGCTGAGTTGGGCTTCAAAAGAACAGACAAACATGACTTAACTTTACTGTACCCAGCTGGGAAAACATTTCTTGAAACTGGTAAAAACATTTACGGAAGTTAAATGGGGGTCTTGCGCGGTTGTTTAAGTTAAAATAATTTAAGACTGAAATTGGGAAATTTATACCATTAGAAAAACCTATGTTTTGGGATAGCCTAAACACATGTAATAAGCATGTCAGGCAGTAACTAGAGCCAGTAGCTCCCTCTGCTGGCTGAGAAGAGACCAACACCACTTTCCAGTTACAAACAACTTAAAGCAGCTCATGTTCTAAAGTCTTACTGGTTGGCAACACCAGCATATTTAATTTGAAAAATGGGCTTACATCTACATGAAGAAAAGCAAATGCCCATAATGCTAAATATGTAATACACCAACCCTATTTTCACTTTGGTAGTTTTAATAATACACATTATACTACCATTATACCAGCTTAATTTAATAGATTGTGGTATTTATCATAAATGTTACCATTATAATTGTTTCTAAGCATCGTGCTTCAGAACAGCTCATGACCCCTGTTGTCATGGAGTCAGATAATGGGGAACCAGATAAACAAATAAGAGACACTGTAGACAATCACTGACCATGAATTCTTCTTACCCTTCTTCAGGTGAAAGGGCTGCCTCCGCTAACCCAGTATCCTGACCCACAGGCATGACCCCCTTCATGGACACACAGCTGGGTACAGGGGAGGCTGGTCTCTTCCGCTGAATTGGCCTTCAAAAGAACAGAGACAAACATTATTTATCTACACTGAACTCAGATGGGGAAAAATCTATCTTAAAACTAGAAAAACATTTACATTTTCCTTTGTTCAGTTGAAAAGTCTCCTTCTCTGAAGTTGGAAGGATTCATAGACCTGTTTCTCTTCGTGGACACATTGTCACGATTCCCGGGACTCAGGACAGAGGTAGGATCCAGAAGCAGATACAGACACCGGGGTAAAAGGACAATGATGATGGTTATTGTAGTAGTCTGAGATGATAGTGGATAGCAGTGGTACAAGTCCGGGAGGCAAGAATGGTCAGAAGGTCAGGCAGGAATCAGTCAACAGAGCGGGGAGTCAATACAGGCGAAGTTCGATAACGGGAAGGCAGGAAGGTGGTTGGGAGGGAGGTACCGGACGGGTCCCGGAACAAGGGGCTGGAAACGAACGGGGGAAAAAACACGGTGAGCAGAAGATAACAAAACAGGATACTCGGGAAATAGGATAGCTTGCTTAATTAGGTAGAGAACACTGTAATAATTACGTGGCTGTACAATAATTCGGCAGGGACTGAAAGCAGAACTCTCCTATTTATAGGGAGAGTGGCAATCAGCCCCCCAGGTGTGTAGACTGGTGCAGGTGCTCAGGATCAGTGGTGATTATGGGTGCCTTCGTGGAGTGCTGGGAACAAGGAGACTGGTACTTGGGGAGATGTAATGACAGACACAGCTCAGGAGGGCTGAGTCCTGACACACATAGCTGGGTCCAGGGGAGGCTGGTCTCTCCTGCTGAGTTGGGCTTCAAAAGAACAAAGAGAAACATGACTTATCTTTACTGAATGCTGATGCAGAAAAATATTTCTTAAAACAAAAAAAAAGAAGTAAATGTCGAGGTCCTGCAAGTTTTTTCACACTTTTTTAAGACAGAAGTTGAGAAAAAAATCCCATTATAATGTGGGTTTTGACCTTCAAACTTCATTGGTTCAAAAGATAAAGTATTGCATTCTGTCAATGGTGACTAGGCAAATTACATTAGTAAATGTAGTCATAACCGATAAACCATAAAAATCTTTAAGTTGGGATAACCTAAATGTGAAATCAGCATGTTATGCAGCCACTAGAGCCAGTAGCTCCCTCTGCTGGCTGAGAAGAGACCATCACCACTTACCAGTTACAAAGAACCTAAAGCATCTCATGTTCTCCAGACTTACTGGTTGGCAAAACCAGAAAATGTCAGTTTAATAAAAATAAAAAAACAGTCCTATTTATACAGTGGGGAGAGTATTTGATACATTGCCGATATTGCAGGTTTTCCTATTTACAAAGCATGTAGAGGTCTGTAATTTCTATCATAGGTACACTTCAACTATGAGAGACAAAAATCCAGAAAATCCCATTGTATGATTATTTAATAATTAATTTGCATTTGATTGCATGGCATAAGTATTTGATTACCTACCAACCAGTAAGAATTCTGGCTCTCACAGACCTGTTAGTTTTTCTTTAAGAATCCCTCCTGTTCTCCACCTTGTGGGGAATCAATGATCATGAGGAAGGTGAGAGATCAGCCCAGAACTACACAGCAGGAATTGGTCAATGACCTGAAGAGAGCTGGGACCACAGTCTCAAAGAAAACCATTAGTAACACACTACGCCGTCATGGATTAAAATCCTGGAGCGCACGCAAGGTCCCCCTGCTCAAGCCAGCGCATGTCCAGGCCCGTCTGAAGTTTGCCAATGACCATCTGGATGATCCAGAGGTGGAATGGGAGAAGGTCATGTGGTCTGATGAGACAAAAATAGAGCTTTTTGGTGGGGTCTACACTCCACTCGCCGTGTTTGGAGGAAGAAGAAGGATGAGTACAACCCCAAGAACACCATCCCAACCGTGAAGCATGGAGGTGGAAACATCATTCTTTTGGGGATGCTTTTCTGCAAAGGAGACAGGACGACTGCACCGTATTGAGGGGAGGATGGATGGGGCCATGTTTAGTGAGATCTTGGCCAACAACCTCCCTCAGTAAGAGCATTGAAGATGGGTCATGGCTGGGTCTTCCAGCATGACAACGACCCGAAACACACAGCCAGGGCAACTAAGGAGTGGCTCTGTAAGAAGCATCTCAAGGTCCTGGAGTGGCCTAGCCAGTCTCCAGACCTGACCCCAATAGAAAATCTTTGGAGGGAGCTGAAAGTCTGTATTGCCCAGCGACAGCCCAGAAACCTGAAGGATCTGGAGAAGGTCTGTATAGAGGAGTGGGTCAAAATCCCTGCGGAAGTGTGTGCAAACCTGGTCAAGAACTACAGGAAAAGCAAATTAATTACTTAAAAATCATACAATGTGATTTTCTGGATTTTTGTTTTAGATTCCGTCTCTCACAGTTGAAGTGTACCTATGATAAAAATGACAGACTTTCTAAATGCTTTGTAAATGGGAAAACCAGCAATATTGGCAGTGTATCAAACACTTGTTCTCCCCACTGTACATGTAAAAAAGCAAATGCCCATAATGCTAAATATGTAATACACCAACCTTATTTTGACATTGGTGGGTTTATTAATATAATACAATATACTGCTATTTTACCAGCTTCATTTTAAGTATTTCAATAAAAATGACACTATACTCTCTGGTAATCATAAAAATTGTTACCATTATAATTGTTAGTAGGCATCGTGTTGTTAGAACAGCTCATGACCCTACCTGTTGTCATGGCGTCAGATAATGGGGAACCAGATAATCAAATAAGAGACAATGTAGACAATCACTGACCTTGACCCATTAATTCTTCCTACCTTTGTTCAGTAGAAACGACTCCCCCACGGAACCCAATAGGCTGTTCCATAGACTGGTCACTCTTCATGGACACACAGCTGGGTACAGGGGAGACTGGTCTCTTCCTCTGATTTGGGCTTCAAAACAACAGAGACAAACATTACTTATCTATGCTGAACCCTGGTGGGGAAACATAATTCTTTAAATGTTCATCTCACATCTTGGCTTTGCTGTCAGGGTTTCTCTTCTTCATCTCCAAAGACGGACTCAATTTAGAGGCAGTGCCCTTCTCTCCCTCCTCAGAGAGACTCATTATAGAGGCTTAGAGCTCCTCTTCTAGGCGCTTAGACCTGTAAACACATCATGGAAACACACTTCCTGGATCAAGACTGTAGACTATTGAGACACACAATTCTTAGATGAGACACAAACTTGTTAACACATTGACTTGATTACACACATACCCATTAAAAACAGACATGGACACAACTCCAGAAGGCTGTAGGGTGTTTAACCTACTTAGATTTAACATGGGGTTATCAATGAAAGTCAGGGTTGACAAACTCTGATTGCTTAAACTGGTGTTAAACGGTACTACCAGGGTGATTAAGATGTCGGTTAGTTGATTCGGTGTGAACTGAATTGGAGTTTGTACGCGTTCACTTAAAATGGGTCATTTTGGCCACGCAGGCTGAGATTTTGCATAATGTCTTGTGCTCTGTACTTTTCCCCATTTATAATGTCAGGATTTGACAAGTTTAAAGAAAGGTTAACGGCTAAATCTAACACCCTGACGACCAACAAAGCCAGGGTGGCTTGTTGGCAGCGCATTGCAGTCAGTAAATTCGTAAGAACAGTGTTCCTGTCATGTTCTCTATTATTTTGTCTTACGGACTCTTTTATTTGTAATATGACTGAGATCTATGGGCATGTAAAAGAGTCTATCTAGCCTAAATATGTGAAAACAATTAGTATAATTCAATTCTAGCCTCCACATGGGCTACAACAATACTATCCTGTTTTGGTGCAGTAGAGGAATGTAGCATTGACAATGGCTCCACATTCGCTACGTAGTGTTTTGATTATTTACTGTTTATATTGTTTTTATTTTTGTGCACTGAACAAAATTATAAATCCAACACTTTTGTTTTGCCCCCATTTATCATGAGCTGAACTCAAAGATCTGAGACTTTCTTTATGTACACAAAAGGCCTATGTCTCTCAAATATTGTTCACAAGTCTGTCTAAATCTGTGTTAGTGAGCACTTCTCCTTTGCCGAGATAATCCATCCACCTCACAGGTGTGGCATATCAAGATGCTGATTAGACAGCATGATTATTGCACAGGTGTGCCTTAGGCTGGCCACAAAAAAAGGCTACTCTAAAATGTGCAGTTCCATTACACAGCACAATGCCACAGATGTCGCAAGTTGAGGGAGCGTGCAATTGGCATGCTGACTGCAGGAATGTCCACCAGAGCATTTGCCTGTGAATTTAATGTTAATTTCTTTACATCTGCATGCTAGTCGTCCTCATCGGGGTCTCGACTGTAGTTCATCGTAACCGACTTGAATGGGAAAATGCTCACATTCGATGGCGTCTGGCACTTTGGAGAGGTGTTCTCTTCACGGATGAATCCTGGTTTTCACTGTACAGGGCAGATGGCAGACAGCGTGTATGGCGTCATGTGGGTGAGCGGTTTGGATTGTTGTGGATTGTGTGGCATGTGGTGGTGGTGTGGTTATGGAATGGGCAGGCATGTGTTATGGACAAGGACCACAGGTGCATTTTATTGATGGCATTTTGAATGCGTCCTGAGGCCCATTGTTGAGTCATTCATCCACGACCATCACCTCACTTGGCAGCATGATAATCCACGGCTCCATGTTGCAAGGATCTGTACACAATTCCTGGAAGCTGAAAACATCCCAGTTCTTGCATGGCCAGCATACTCACCGGACATGTCACCCATTGAGCCTGATTGGGATGCTCTGGATCGACGTATGCGACAGCGTGTTCCAGGTCCTGCCAATATGCAGCAACTTCGCAGAGCCATTGAAGTGGAGTGGACCAACATTCCACAGGCCACAATCAACAACCTGATCAACTCTATGCGAAGGAGATGCACTGCTTAAGGCAAATGGTGGTCACACCAGATACTGACTGGTTTTCATACCCCCCCTGGACCCCCCCCAATACAGTGAAACTGCACATTTTAGAGTGGCCATTTAATAGCCTATTCATGTGTTCACAGCCTTTATGTTCAGGTTAAAATCATATTGATTTTTATGATTGCCCAGTTTAAAATGTTTGTATGTAGTTCACATTCTTTTAGGCCAAATAATGTAGGCTAGCCGACATATCAGATTAAATATGATATAATCAAATACCTGAACACTGATGCTGTGAAATAGATTCCTATTCAACCTCAGGATTCCAATGGGAAACAATGTGTTCTGTATATTGGCCCAGCCTATGCATATTGAAACTAAAACAAGTATTTTTTGCGAATTACCAGTGATCGCATCAAAAGCATATTTGTTCTTTAGAACACTTAAATGGCCAGGGAACACAACAAATGCATCAAGCAGTTAAATGAGAGCAGGTACCACGTAGCTAATTGCATACAGTATACTTGCTTAGACGTTCAGCATCACTGATGGCATTACGTGTCCGCTGGCAAAAAAATCACAAAGCAACGCACGCTGTCTGTTCAACAACGAGGGCATTACTCCGGCGAGTAGCATTGGAGACGTCTGGCATGAAAAGCCAGCAAAGATACTGAATTCCCTCAGATGAGAATCAATATCTTTCATAGAGAACATCAGGATAAACTAGAGGAGTTACAGGGTCTCTAAACACCCCCACCCTATAGAGTCAGCCTATTGGAATCTGTGCACCAGTGTCGATTAGGTCTTTCAAATGTGCCAGCATTTTCCCCAACAAGATTGTGGGTGGAGGTGCGGTGCTTATATAGGGTAACAGAGTTAACTATGAAGATAACCTGATCAGAGCATTTTAGAGAGACCATGGAAATCGCCATGACAGCATACAGCATATAACCTATCCACCTTTACTAGTGTGTGTGTGAGATTATGGGCATGAGAAACGTAACGCAAGTCCTGACTAACTCTGAACAAAGGACAGTTGGTAGGAGATGATGACCTTTACTGATGGGCCCCAAACATCCTGTCCACACACCTGATAGGTGATGTCCATGTGACTGTCATAGGACTCAATGAATAGACCCATGGACCGTAGGGGAGGTTGGAACATACCATACAAGGGTATTTTGTAGAATAGACCTGTCTTATGATTGTGTATATTGTACAGAATATAGCATTATATAGAACAAAAACGTTGTAATTATTGGAGAACCTGTAAGATCAACATTTTCTACTTATGCTAATAAAGTTTACTTCCGGTTTTATGATTTTGACTTCCGTTTTAATGATTTTGTTCATAGATCAAACGTAGACATAATAAGATAAGGGGTTCATTGGGAAGTTACACCCGATGTCAAAGTTATTCCTAAAGTTACCTGAATAAGCCATTTATCTCGCTTCATAGTACAGCCGTTTCGTCTTCCCTTTTCTGAGATTAAACATCCCAGTGCGCCGATGGCGTTTTGATGCTGGCGGGCCGCCGGAGGCTATAAAGTCGTACAGCCAGCGGGCCACCACCTTTTGCCGCTTTTCTCCTGATCTCAATTTGCATAAGCTAATTTGCATCTCAGGCGGTTTTCCACCAGCGGCCCGACTGCGTTACGCTGGCGGCTAGCCACCGAAAAGAGGGCGTGCGCTTTAGTCTGCTGTATCTGCTTGTGTTGCCATTTTTTCCAGCAGATAAGCTATTGTACCCCTTTTATTCTTGTACTGATTTTTTTGATTTATTTTAATATTGTAAAATCTTAGTGTACAAAATTTTGGCCAACATTGGTAGTTTATAAATAAAATAGACTTCATGGGACATTTCTTTTAGAATTTCAGAAAATTACCTTTTAAATAACAAACAGATCCTTGGAGGATTTGTAGAATTTCAAGAAATTGTTTTTAAATGTTATCTTAGGGGCCAAATCACATAAAATAAAGATTTGTTTGAAATGGAGGTTTGGAGATACAGGAGTTTCAAAAGGCAGGTTACAGTATGATGCTGAGGCTGTGATGATGAGCTGTTCTGTGTGACACAAAGGCAATTTATGACATGATTGGCTGGTGGATTTTGCCATCTACCAGTCCCCTTGGCAGGTGAGCCAAAAAGATAATTTCAGACACTGGCTGCAGCCCCAGTGGAGAGACCACCTGGAAACAAGCCAGAATTAAATATAAAAATATTCCATCAAGTGGTGTGTATTAATAGTTCTCATCATTAACATACAGTACAGATGTGGTGTGTATTAATAGCTCTCATCATCAATATCTTTCATAAAGAACATCATCAGGGTAAACTAGAGGAGTTACACAGTCTCTAAACACCCCCACCCTGCAGAGTCAGACTATTGGAATCTGTGCATCAGTGTCGATTAGGTCTTCCAAATGTGCCAGCATTTTTCCCGACAAGATTGTGGGCGGAGGTGCGGTGCTTATATAGGCTAATATCGAGTAACCATGACCATAGGGGAGGTTGGAACATACCATACGAGGGTATTTTGTAGAATAGACCTGTCTTATGACTGTGTATATTGTATAGAATATAGCATTATATAGAACAAAAACGTTGTAATTATTGGAGAACACGTAAGAACAAAATGTTCTACTTATGCTAATAAAGTTGACTTTAGTCGTTTTTATGATTTTGTTCATAGATCAAACGTTGACATAATCAGATAAGGGGTTAATCGGGATTACACCCGATGTCACTAAGTTATTCCTAAAGTTACCTGAATAAGACATTTATCTCGCGTAGTACACACGTTTCGTCTTCCCTTTTCTGCGATTAAACATTATACTCATGACAGAGAACAAATAATTAACTTAGAAAACATCAACAAGCACAAGGTAAGTTACTGGTCATTATATTTGTTGGAGGCAGCGCCCTTAGTGCCCGTGTTTTAGTAGGAAATGTTCTCCTGCTAAAAGTATTTATTCGTCTGCAGATATGAAGTTATCGTCATTCACTTTTAAAGCTCAAGTACCTACAATTAATATCTCACTTCCGGTATTCATTCTACTTTTCTGTCCTTTAGAAAATATTATTAGTCCTGCAAATACTTACGTTATTGTTTTATCTTCCCTTGTGTTTTTGTTGCGGTGTCTCAAAGTGGAGCCTAGACCGACTAAAAAGATACTTTACATTTCAGTTCAGCGGTCTTCCAAAAACACATTCACAACAAGTGTTGTAATTGTTATCTTCCACTAGATGGCAGCAAATACCTGCTGTAATCACTCCATAATCATTTTGTACAAGTTCTGTTTCTAACCCATGAAAGAGCAGCACAGACTCTCACATGTATAACTTAATAATAACAACTTAAAACATATTAATAATAATAATAACTTAAAACACACCACTATTCAGATCAAGCATTGTTCATAAGCATTGCTTCATTGTATTTTGATACACCAGAATACTGCATTTGCCTTGTGGCATTGGGCTTCAGAGACAGTTGGAGTATATTTCTGTAGTGCAAGACTTGGGTTTATCCATCTTTATCACATTGTATGGCAAGGAAGATTGACAGAATTTGGTGAAAGATAATAATATTTGTTTAAATATCACCACAACTACCTGATGGAAATGTGTTACTGTATTCCCATATATGTTGTCTGTCACGACTCCCGGGACTCAGGACAGAGGTAGGATCCAGAAGCAGATACAGACACCGGAGTGAAAGGACAATGATGATGTTTATTGTAGTAGTCTGAGATGACAGTGGAGATACATAAGAATTACGTAGGTGGGTATGAATGTATTGTTGGAGGGTGGATAGTGGGTATGAATGTATTGTTGGAGGGTGGATAGTGGGTATGAATGTATTGTTGGAGGGTGGATAGTGGGTATGAATGTATTGTTGGAGGGTGGATAGTGGGTATGAATGTATTGTTGGAGGGTGGATAGTGGGTATGAATGTATTGTTGGAGGGTGGATAGTGGGTATGAATGTATTGTTGGAGGGTGGATAGTGGGTATGAATGTATTGTTGGAGGGTGGATAGTGGGTATGAATGTATTGTTGGAGGGTGGATAGTGGGTATGAATGTATTGTTGGAGGGTGGATAGTGGGTAGCAGTGGTACGAAGTCCGGGAGGCAAGAATGGTCAGAAGGTCAGGCAGGGTTCGGTCAACAGAGCAGGGAGTCAGTCCAGGCGAAGGTCGATAACGGGAAGGCAGAAAGGTGGTTGGGAGGGAGGTACAGGACGGGTCTCGGAACAACCCCTCCCCTCTACTCCCCACTCCTTCCTCCAACCCCTCCCCTCTACTCCCCATTCCTTCCTCCAACCCCTCCCCTCTACTCCCCACTCCTTCCTCCAACCCCTCCCCTCTACTCCCCATTCCTTCCTCCAACCCCTCCCCTCTACTCCCCACTCCTTCCTCCAACCCCTCCCCTCTACTCCCCATTCCTTCCTCCAACCCCTCCCCTCTACTCCCCACTCCTTCCTCCAACCCCTCCCCTCTACTCCCCACTCCTTCCTCCAACCCCTCCCCTCTACTCCCCACTCCTTCCTCCAACCCCTCCCCTCTACTCACCACTCCTTCCCCTTGATCAGCCTATCTTGGGCCTCAATGTTGTTATGAAACTGGACTCCACATTGGACATCAATGATGGAAAGGTGACATGACCAATCAGAAAGGTGGAATTAACAAACTTGAAAGACCACCCTATATAGGCCGCCAAATAGAATGACGGTGCAGGTCACAAATTCACCTGGAAACGTGCTGCCTTGTCCCAGATGACTGCTTATGGCCCAAAAAGGTAAGTTGGATATGGACTCTGTACACCTGATAGGTGAAGCACTGCCTTGCATAAAACAATACCCCATCAGTAAAGAAGCCATGGCTGCAACTAAAGTAGTAATTGGAGATTTACATAACATGGGTATTCTGCATCAAACAGTCCAGTCTGGCTGGTGAAAAATTCAACAGGTGCACAGCATGTGACTGTAGACTACAGGAACGCAAGTAAAACCATCTTCCTACGTCTGAGACGTCTGTCTTTTATGTTCGATTTGCTTATGTTCAGTTGGGTATTCTCTCATTATCTCTCCCCACTGGTGGCAGACATCTACTATTTTCGCCTCACTGTCACCTGAACACTCTGTTTTTTCTGTGATTAACCTGGCTAATGGCTTTTGGTGAGTACCTCTCAAGCGTGTCGCACAAGCCCTGAAAAGTGAAGCCAAAACGTCTCGATCGCCCCCTGGTGAGTGGTCCCAGTATAGGTCATAAAGCCCGCCCTCCCCATGTTATTCAATGGGACGCGAGACCAACTAAACAATTAAATTACCCTTCAAATATATTTTTTCCGAAGCTGGTTTCTGTCATTTACTGTAGTTTGTATCACGCTAATGTAAATTCAAGAGTTTGTTTTTAAAATAAGTTTGTTTTTAGTTAGTTATTTAATGCTCTAAAAACGGTGGTGTGACGTCGTGATTCACAGCTGTGATTGACAGCTATCTGAGCCGAGGAGCCACTGAATCTTCGGAGGACTGAGGAGATTGGAACTTTACATTTAATCTCTAAATTTCTATAATTGATATAATTTCACACGGACATAATGGGTTGTTCTGCAGTACATTGTGCTAACCGATCTGGCATTTCCAATCGATCTTTGAATTTTTTTCGGGTAAGTTAAATTTATAAGCTATTTAATTAGTAAATAAATGTAATGGGCTAGCTAACGTTAGCTAAAAGACAACAAGCCTCGTTAATAGCCATGTTAATAGCTAGCAGGTGATTGTTAGCTAGAAGTTACCAATTATTTTTGTATTAGGCCTATTCTAAATTAAGGTTAAACATGATGTAAGGGTTCTGGAGAGGAGAATACGGCTGATAGTAGAACCTCGGATTCAGGAGGAACAGTGTGGTTTTCGTCCAGGCCATGGAACACTGGACCAGCTCTATACCCTCTACAGGGTGATGGAGGGTTCATGGGAGTTTGCCCAACCAGTCCACATGTGTTTTGTGGATTTGGAGAAGGCATTCGACTGTGTCCCTCGCGGCATCCTGTGGAGAGTGCTTCGGGAATATGGGGTCCTGGGTCCTTTGCTAAGGGCTGTCAGGTCCCTGTACGACCGAAGCAGGAGCTTGGTCCGCATTGCCGGCAGTAAGTCAGACTTGTTCCCTGTGCATGTTGGACTCCGGCAGGGCTGCCCTTTGTCACCGGTTCTGTTCGTAATTTTTATGGACAGAATTTCTAGTCGCAGCCAGGGGCCGGAGGGTGTCAGGTTTGGGGACCACACGATTTCGTCTCTGCTCTTTGCGGATGATGTTGTCGTGTTGGCCCCTTCAAGCCAGGACCTTCAGCATGCACTTGGACGGTTTGCAGCCGAGTGTGAAGCGGTGGGGATGAAAATCAGTACCTCCAAATCCGAGGCCATGGTCCTCAGTCAGAAAAGGGTGGCTTGCCCACTTCAGGTTGGTGGAGAGTGCCTGCCTAAAGTGGATGAGTTTAAGTATCTAGGGGTCCTGTTCACGAGTGAGGGAAGGATGGAACGGGAGATTGACAGACGGATCGGTGCAGCTTCTGCAGTAATGCGGTCGATGTATCGGTCTGTCGTGGTGAAGAAAGAGCTGAGCCACAAGGCGAAGCTCTCGATTTACCGGTCAATCTACGTTCCTACTCTCACCTATGGTCATGAGCTTTGGGTCATGACCGAAAGGACAAGATCCCGGATACAGGCGGCCGAAATGAGCTTTCTCCGCAGGGTGGCTGGGCGATCCCTTAGAGATAGGGTGAGAAGCTCGGTCACCCGGGAGGAGCTCAGAGTAGAGCCGCTGCTCCTCCACATCGAGAGGGGTCAGCTGAGGTGGCTTGGGCATCTGTTTCGGATGCCTCCGGAACGACTTCCTGGGAAGGTGTTCCGGTCCCGTCCCACCGGGAAGAGACCCCGGGGAAGACCTAGGACACGCTGGAGGGACTATGTCTCCCGGCTGGCCTGGGAACGCCTCGGTGTCCCCCCGGAAGAGCTGGAGGAAGTGTCTGGGGAAAGGGAAGTCTGGGCATCCCTGCTTAGACTGCTGCCCCCGCGACCCGGCCCCGGATAAGCGGAAGATGATGCTATGCTATGCTATGCATGATGTAAGTTAGGCTATAACATATCGTCTAGGTTTAACAAGCAAAGATTGTACTGTACTTGGACTTGCGATTGATTACGGTATGCGCATTCTGCGAGGGAGAGTGAGGGCGGGGCACAGGGGTGGGGCCGTTGATTTCGCGGCTTTACGGCTTTACTTCCTTCTCGCTACTGCGCATAACTACTGCGCAGAACTGGTCCCAAGATCGCTATCTGCGCAGACGCAAGTCCAAGATGTCAGCGCCGTATCAGGACACTGGTGGCTTCATTTTTCACCAATGGAAAAGAGCGAAAGGGCGTCGTCCATTATTTATACAGTCTATGGTACCTCTACATGCTGATGTCAGACCGTGTTCTGAAACATTTCTGGTCACCTGACGGCAGGTGTCACACTGTCATGTGAAATTTAACAAAACTACTAGTATCGATTTGTGGGGTTGGAGAAGAATACAGGTGAGATCAGTGTAACATTGTGGAAAGGTGAAGCCAAATGCAAGATCAGAGGGATTGTGATGGACGTCTGGTAGAGAAGGTTGGATGTGGAGCCCAGGGGTGGATTTCTATGTCCTGTAGAGGAAGGTAGGTGGGCTGAGGGTTAAAGGTCAGGATGGGAGGGAAGAGCTGGTGTTTTTATTTCTCACCGGCAGATGTTACTGTCAAGTAAATGTTTCGATTGTCTCTGTGTTTTGGAAAGCGTCATTCTGCCCATCACTAGTCACACGTCCTTCTCTACAAAACAGGTGTGCCATATCAATAGTGATTACATTGTTGTCTCTACAGTTCAAAAACCTACTCTTGATTATGAATTTGTTCACATCCCTTGACTCTGTTCTCACATTGAGTTTGAGTGGATCTGATTTTCTAGATGTTGATCAACGCTGGTCACTGACATACTAAATGTGTTGCATTATGGGGATACAAATTGTCTGACTGCATGACCTTTGACACTTCATGACAAGAACCATGAGGTCATTGAATATGGCATGTTTACTGTTTTGGGTGTATTACTATCCTAGTGGAATGTGCCTACATTTTTGTCTTATCTAATAAATAGCAGAATACCTCCTTGGACCATGATGATCATGCTCCACTTACTGTAAGAAAACAGCAGAAGTTGTCCGACTTGAAGTTGTCCGAATTCACTTGCTGGCTTGTGTCTACAGTCGGCTACTTTAGGCTTATCTTTCCAACAGGCCCAATGTGTGATCACCTGTCTATCTGTGAATAAATTAATACTACCCACTGGATTGACGTGACAGAAGATCAGAAACTTCAGAGAATCCAGGTAAGCTAAGTCTAATATAAAAGGGTTCTCAGTGAAACCCCTGGGTGGGTTCTAGATGAAACCCTTGGAATATAAAAGGGTTCATGGTATAACCCCTTTGGTGCGTTCTTGCAAGCAAACTTAGGTAAAAGGTTCTGGCTGGAACCCCCAGGAAGGATTCTGGGTGAAACCATCACACCATAGAAGGGTACTTTGTAGAACTTCTCATAGGGGTTCTAGGTGGAACCTTACCCAGACGGTTCTAGGTACAACCCTTTTGTTGGATTCTTGGTAAAACCCTCTGGAAGCGTTCCAGGTGGAACCCTTTAAAACGTTTCTACCAGGAACCAAAAAGGGTTCTCCTATGGGGACAAGCCGAAGAACTCAAAATGGTTCTGCTTTAGCCCCTTCATTTCTAAGAGTATATGGCTCTGTCTTTATCATTCACTTCTGTCATCATCAGATCCATGACCTCAACAAATGGTTAGACACTCACACACATCAAGCAAACCAACACAAGGAATTTGTTCTGGAAATAAAACAAATAAGAATAGTAGACTGAGCATAAAAAAAGTAGACTGAGCATTAATAAATGATTAATTATCACCAGCAGGTGTGGCCACTTCAGAGGCCTGGTAGCTATGCCCATCTTGTTACCACAACTGCCGTCACCAGTGAACAAACAACCACTCACCACACAAACAGCCACTCACACACCCACACAACACTACACAACATAATACAAACAATGTGGAACGTAACACACCCACCCAAAAGAGCAAACCCACTGGTTCTGCATTGGGTGTATTGTTGCACAAGTGACCAGGGCCATCTGGGACTGCCTTGTTTAAAAAATAAATAATAATAATATATATATATATATATATATATATGTGTATATGTATATATATATATATATATGTATATATGTATATGTGTGTATATGTATATATATATATATATATATGTGTATATATGTGTGTGTATATATTTAACCTTTATTTAACCAGATAGGCCGATTGAGAACAGATTCTCATTTGCAAAGTCTACCTGGCCCATACAATCACACAGATTACACAGTGTACAAAATACAAAATGAGGTAGAGTTCGAATGAAATACAAATGCAGTACAGAGTCTATATACAGTTAGTGCAAAGATGATAAGGCAATACCAAGAGTACAAATGTGCTACAAAGTCTAGCTAAAATTGTAAAGAGCAGAAGAGGGCGTTATACAGTTTGTGCAATGTGAAGCCTATTTTGCGAGGTAGATCTGTTAGTGTGCAAAGGTGGAGTGTTAAAGACAAAAAATAGCATAACCGTAGGTCAAACTTGAATAAATGGTGTAGTGCAAAGAAGCAAAAATAGGAGACAAATGTTGTGGATAAATGTGCAAATGTGCCTTGGGGCCTGACAGAGATAATAAGGGCTATGTGCAGGATCAATGTGCATGATGGAGGAGAGTTAACACGTACAATGAACGGTCAGCAGCTCGGACAGACGTTTTTTAAAGGCACTGAGGGGAATGAGGGTCTCCAGTTTCAGGGTGTTTTGTCCTTTGTTCCAGTCGTTGGCAGCTGAGAACTGGAACGAGTTGCGTCCAAAGGAGGTGAGGGCTTTTGGGGGACCAGAGAGATGTATCTGCTTGAGCTCCGGCTGCGGGTTGGTAAAGCTAAGGTGAATAGTGAGCTTAGGTACAGAGGGGCTTTGCCTAGCTAGCCCTCATAAATGATTTGGTACCAGTGAGATCGGCGCTGGGTGTGTAATGATTTGGTACCAGTGAGATCAGCGCTGGGTGTGTAATGAATTGGTACCAGTGAGATCGGTGCTGGGTGTGTAATGAATTGGTACCAGTGAGATCGGTGCTGGGTGTGTAATGAATTGGTACCAGTGAGATCAGCGCTGGGTGTGTAATGAATTGGTACCAGTGAGATCGGTGCTGGGTGTGTAATGAATTGGTACCAGTGAGATCAGCGCTGGGTGTGTAATGAATTGGTACCAGTGAGATCGGCGCAGGGTGTGTAATGAATTGGTACCAGTGAGATTGGCGCTGGGTGTGTAATGAATTGGTACCAGTGAGTGCAGCGCTGGGTGTGTAATGAATTGGTACCAGTGAGATCGGCGTTGGGTGTGTAATGAATTGGTACCAGTGAGATCGGTGCTGGGTGTGTAATGAATTGGTACCAGTGAGATCGGTGCTGGGTGTGTAATGAATTGGTACCAGTGAGATCAGCGCTGGGTGTGTAATGAATTGGTACCAGTGAGATCGGCGCAGGGTGTGTAATGAATTGGTACCAGTGAGATTGGCGCTGGGTGTGTAATGAATTGGTACCAGTGAGATCAGCGCTGGGTGTGTAATGAATTGGTACCAGTGAGATCGGCGCAGGGTGTGTAATGAATTGGTACCAGTGAGATTGGCGCTGGGTGTGTAATGAATTGGTACCAGTGAGATCGGCGCTGGGTGTGTAATGATTTGGTAAAGTGAGATCAGCGCTGGGTGTGTAATGAATTGGTACCTGTGAGGTCGGCGCTGGGTGTGTAATTAATTGGTACCAGTGAGATCGGCGTTGGGTGTGTAATGAATTGATACCAGTGAGATCAGCGCTGGGTGTGTAATGAATTGGTACCAGTGAGATCAGCGCTGGGTGTGTAATGAATTGGTACCAGTGAGATCGGCGCTGGGTGTGTAATGATTTGGTACCAGTGAGATCGGCGCTGGGTGTGTAATGAATTGATACCAGTGAGATCGGCGCTGGGTGTGTAATGAATTGGTACCAGTGAGATCAGCGCTGGGTGTGTAATGAATTGGTACCAGTGAGATCAGCGCTGGTTGTGTAATGAATTGGTACCAGTGAGATCGGCGCTGGGTGTGTAATGAATTGGTACCAGTGAGATCGGTGCTGGGTGTGTAATGAATTGGTACCAGTGAGATCGGCGCTGGGTGTGTAATGAATTGGTACCAGTGAGATTGGTGCAGGGTGTGTAATGAATTGGTACCAGTGAGATCAGCGCAGGGTGTGTAATGAATTGGTACCAGTGAGATTGGTGCTGGGTGTGTAATGAATTGGTACCAGTCAGATCGGCGTTGGGTGTGTAATGAATTGGTACCAGTGAGATCGGCGCTGGGTGTGTAATGATTTGGTACCAGTGAGATCGGCGTTGGGTGTGTAATGAATTGGTACCAGTGAGATCGGCGCTTGGTGTGTAATGAGGGACAGCCGACTAATGCATAGAGGTTGCAGTTGTGGGTCCAGACAGCAGGCCCTCCAATGTGACACACAGAACTCTATCTGAGAAGTTGTTGTTAAACCAGGCGAGGCAGTCATTTGAGAAACCAAGGCTGTTGAGTCTACCAATAAGAATAGAGTGGTTGACTGAGTCAAAGGCCTTGGACAGGGCAATGAAAACACAGTAGTGTTTTTTTATTGATTGCGGTTATGATGTCATTTAAAACCGTAAGCGTAGCCGTGGTGCACCCATGACCAGCACGGAAGCCAGATTGCATAGCGGAGAGGGTGCGGTGTGACTCAAGATGGTTGGTGATCTGTTTGTTTATCAGACTTTCAAATACTTTAGAAAGACAGGAGAGGATGGATATGGGTCTATAGCAGTTAGGATCTGAAGTGTCTCCCCGTTTGAAAAGGGGAATGACTGCTGTTTCTTACCAAGCTGTTTCTTTAGACAGTGTTCAGTGACAATGGGTGTTTGCATTATGTCGGGCATGCCTGCATGCTAATTTGAATTTGATGTTCACAAATGGTATGGAATTTGATGTTCATATTTATAGTATTATGCATACTATAATTATGTGCAAGTTTCAAACCATATCACCTTCTAACTCCATACATTTAAAATGAGATTTCAAAAGCTGGTATTTGTTAATTGCCCATTTGTATATTTATCTATTTGTATTCCACTTTCATTCTAAATTGTGTATGCGTACATATTACTAAATTTTGTTTTTATTTATGCAGATGAACTTTAAATTACAGAAGTAGTACTGCCTGGCTTTCATATAAATATAAATTACTGGACAACTAACTGATTGAGTTGTTGACTACCGAGGTAACTACAGATAATGACCAGCCATTGGCTTGGTAACTCCTTAAAATGGGACACAGTTGACAGGATATTATGCGCCAATTTTCTTTGTGCAGTTTGTTACAAATCAACACATGAAGACTGAATTTTTTATATTTTTTATTTAAAGATTCTAGTTATAATAAAAATATGAAACAATAGGAAGCACACCAGAGCAAACATCCATTGTTAACTGACAGGTTTCAGGTCTTCTACAAGCACTCTCCCACTCAAACCTGTCAACGTTACATTCTGACTTACATACAGGCTTTTGTGTATTTGTTAACTGTAGTCAATATAAAATATACTTTTTATAGGTACATTCTTTTTATTAATCTCTATGGATTGCAACTTGACACCAATCAAACTACTTGTATGAATAATGTAGGTGGCCTTATTGTTTAGTGACTGGCTTATTTATTCAGAATACAAAAAAACATGTTTTTCTGTCTTTGTCAGAACTCAAACCAGGGACCTTTGGATCCAGTCACTCTTCTGGCACTGGCAGTCCCTCCTCCAGAAGGAAGAGAGTGCTAGGAATAGTGATCTAGTGTTACTCTTATTGATGTGGTGAATTAAAGATCAACTGAGTTTCAATAATTATAATATTGAATAAGTAAGAGATAAAATGATAGAACAGCAAATAGGTAAAAGTGCCGAAATATCTTTATTAAAGACCTCACACACACATCCACCACAGAAGATTTTAAATATATTTTTTGAGGACACATAGAAACATACACACGAATGCAGAACGGATTTAACAAACTTTTACAAAATAATTGGCTAACATACTATACTACAACTAAGTAACGGATGACACACTATAAGAAATTATATTAAAACTACATAAGGCTCAGAAGCCACAGGGAGGAGACCAGGCAGATTAATCCCCTGCAGTAGAATCGCAAGATCCTGCCTTTTGACCCTGCCGTTGTGCCACTGGATGAGGGGGGTCTGGTTCACCTCCACCAGCTGCAGGGTTGTCCCCTGCATTATGGCCCCTGTTACGTACTCCCCTTGGGTGGTTCTGGCCAGAACCAGCTGCCGTATGCTGCGGTAGTCCTGCAAAATGAGAGTCCATCTAGTCAGTGTCCCTTCTTCTTGGGACTGTGGATGGAACAGAGCCTGACAAAGATGGCCTCCACAAGACGGCAGCAGTCTGGCCACTGGGCAGGTGAAGCAATGGAGCTCAGGGCACACAGCTTCAGACTGTCCACACCTGGAGTGAACTCTGCTTTCTTGTTAGGAGACCTGAACCTCCCTGTGGTAAGCCTGTCCTGGTGCCTGGACGCCAACACCACTCTCTGCTTGTCATAGTCCACAAAGTTGCTGACCTATGAGGGAAAGGAAAAAAAAAAAGTATAATATAAAGCATTGAAATGTTTAAATCTAGGCACTCATGGGTTTGTTTACAATCATTTTAAATAACAAATAATGTTGCTGACCTGCTGGTTGTTTAGGGTCAGCCTGGTCTGGTTCCTCAGCTCCACCAAACACTCTGCCAGGCTATCCACACAATCCATGCCTGGCCTGTTGTGCTCATCCACGGCCTGAAACATTAATGTGACTTTAGTGCCGGATACATATACAGGCTATATCTTTATATTCTCATGTGGATGTTATTCAATTCTGTTTAAATGAACATTTACATACCCACTGCTCTTCAGGCACCTGAGGTGTGACACCTGGTGGACTGGATGCAGGCAGTCAAGTGGTGGAGGTGGCAGGCCGGGAACCAGAGGGAGGAGAACGGGGACCAGAGGGAGGAGAACGGGGACCAGAGGGAGGAGACCGGGGTCCGGAGGGAGGAGGCCGGGGACCGGAGGGAGGAGGCCGGGGACCAGAGGGAGGAGAACGAGGACCAGAGGGAGCAGGACTGAAAGCAGAGGGAGGAGGACTGAAAGCAGAGGGAGCAGGCCAGGGACCAGAGGGAGGAGGCCGGGGACCAGAGGGAGGAGGCCGGGGGCCAGAGGGAGGAGACCGGGGTCCAGAGGGAGTAAGCCGGGGGCCAGAGGGAGCAGGCCGGGGGCCAGAGGGAGCAGGACTGAAAGCAGAGGGAGCAGGCCAGGGACCAGAGGGAGCAGGCCAGAGACCAGAGGGAGGAGGACTGAAAGCAGAGGGAGCAGGCCAGGGACCAGAGGGAGGAGGCCGGGGACCAGAGGGAGGAGGCCGGGGGCCAGAGGGAGGAGAACAGGGACCAGAGGGAGGAGAACGGGGACCAGAGGGAGGAGGCTGGGGACCAGAGGGAGCAGGACTGAAAGCAGAGGGAGCAGGCCGGTGACCAGAGGGAGGAGACCGGGGACCAGAGGGAGAAGACCGGGAACCAGAGGGAGGAGACCAGGGACCAGAGGGAGGAGGACAGCTGGTGGTGGAGACGGTGGAGATGTTATCCAGAAGACTACCAACTGTGAAGTCCAGTGTAAATTCCTCATAGCCTTCATCTTCCTCCTCCTCCTCACTGTCCACGGCCAGGTTCTCCAGCAGCTGGTCAGTCTCCTCTGTGTCTGGGTCCACACTCTGCAAAGGCTGCCCTGTCTGACGGAGCAGATAGTCCATGCCTATCAGCTCTCCTAGAAGTAAGAGAAATACAGTAGAATGCAAATTAGCATGCACAGAAAGACATGGAAGATATGAACAGAGAGTATGTTTCCAAAGAATCCTAATTCCAAGAACAAAATCCTTATTTTGCTTGATATAGGGTAACTTACCAGCGTACTTTGTAGAGGACACATATCTCCGGCCAAACACCTTCATGCTGTTTTCGTTCACACACTGAACCACGTCCCCAGCATAGCTCAGCACTGAGGAGGGTTTGGTGGAGATGGATGCAGCAGCTCGGTCCTGATTCTACCTGTTCAGGCCTTCCAGGAGATACAGCTGTACAACAAAGGGTATCCTGGGTTGTTCGCTAATCTTGATGTTCTGGACGGAAAAGAAGATTCCAGTGCAGTTCTGATGTCCAATAGGGATTGTCTGTTACAGGTTAATAACGCGGTTGCGAATATAACAAAATTACACAACAATAGCAACAACAATAAAACAATAAATCCGCAAAGTTGGTTGGGAGCACGAAAAACGTCAGCCGTTCTCAACGGCACCATCTTGAAATCCATGGCCTGTAAGACGTCCGGTGCAGTTTTCTTTTTTGTGGTCCTCGGTCACAATCCCTAAAAGTGTTTTAATGGAGGCCTTTATAGCGTTTACAAAAAACCAAGCTGAGTCCTCCGTCCAAAACGTCTGAACCTGGACTACAGGTTGGCGGGTCAGGTGGTGGAGTAGGTGACAATGTAATGGGTGAGTAGGTCAGTGGACTGTCTGGGGATGAGGGACATTACGTTCCAATCCCTGTCCTGATCATCTTCATCCTTACTAAGACCCAATGACTTAGGACTGTCCGTAGTAGGAAAATAGGTTATTACCATATCCATTATTCTGCAAACTAACTGTAATAAATGGACTGTTTTAGACTAGGCCTGAATTTGTTTTAGGTCTTTTCCGGAGATTTCAAAATGATGATGGGGATACACACCCCATCAGAGTCCTCTGATACCATAACAGCCATGGCACTTTGAAAGGTGCTTAAACTACTTTTGGTCCCCTCTTTATAGAGCTTTTTAGCTGGAGGTTCTTTAGGCTCTTTGTCATCTACTGTATAATACATCTGTGGTTTAACAACGCTCTTCCATTGTTGACTTTGGATGAATAGTTCATTAATCCTCTGAAACATATTGCTTTCCAGATGATAACTCACCTTAACAGGTATCCACACACTTAAGGCCAGACACCACAGTAAAACATTTTGATTTTTTACAGCCATCCAATGTTAGTATATCTTTCGAACATAGGGTTTCAATGATTTGCACATCTTTGCATTCTGTTTATTTCCAATTTACACACCGTCCAAACTTTTTTAAAACTTTGACTAACTACAGTTTGTTCATAAATCGCTAAAAGTATTTGTTGGACTATGCATGCAACTTTCTTCATCAGGGAGAGCAGTCAAGCTCTCGTGTTTATATTCATCTCCCCCAATAATAGGATTTGATAGAACTTCATGTTCATCATATCACAATACTGGGAACCCCAATTGATATTAATAGATACCATATTGTACATTACCAAATTTTATGTGATCAATTTCAGTCGCAGTTTTTAAATTTTACATTTTCTAACATCTCCATAGAAGACTTGTGTGCTTACTGCACAAACAAGTTGTCTTTGGATAAGATGTTAGAAAAGGTAAACTCAAAGACTTGGTTAAATCTGTGTTCTTAGAACGGTTTGTTAACCCCACATGGAACCGAGACTAATACAAAGGCCTACTCAGATGGAAAACGGACATGGCAGTTGAAAACTTCTTAGTATATTTCCAAACTATATGTTGTGTATAAATGTCATCAACAATGACGTAATCCAAATATATATGCTGGGTAACAATAGGGTGAAGCAGTAACAATACGCTTTAATTACATCCATAAGTTCTATAAAAGAACAGCATTTAAATGTCATAGGATATTGGGAAGCTAGGTGGGTATACAAAATCAGGCTGGTATAGGTACATAACAAAACAGGACACAATAATTGAAGTGGCAAATTTGTCATTTTATTTCATTAAGCCATTAAGTTGAGTTACGCTTCGAAAGTGCAGACACCTCAAAATAACAAAGTTACATTAGTGTACACAGGGGGTTTTGACAGTGGTGTTTTTAGCAGAATGTTGTGATGGCTTGATACTTTTAATAAAAACAATGCATTAACTCTTTAGTCCCACAGTTGGTCAACATAAATTGCTAGCTACAGTAGCACTAACATGTCAATAACACGTCTTCAGTTCTGTTTACATATAGGTATTGTGATACCCCTTTCACACTGTCTTACTTCCTCCCATTAACAACAACATTATCACCATCATAGTGTACTGGCCATCCTTGATCACAAGCAATGACAACTCTTCTAGTGGATTCTGAACCTCTGTATTCACATTTGTCATGGAACATGCCGCTGGTGAGTTTACATGTGACTACTGGGAAGGGTTTATTGCTTTCATACAGATCCCTATTGTTTTCTAGACGTCTTCCAGCTTGGCGACAGATGTCGTTGACACGGTTTCCATCGGTCGCGATGAAGGTATTTATTTCTTTACACCTGTTGCTGTTAGGCTCAGTCAACTTCAAATAGCCAATATAACCCGTACACTTCTGTTTTGTCATACCATTGTGGACATGCTGGTTGAGGAAGTGTATATAACGAGGCCTGACGTTTCCCGGTTGACCGTGTACCATCACAGCTGCATACAGCAACACCAGGAACACAAAAGCATCCTGGAACCCCATGAGTTTGCCTACATGGAGACAAAGAGGGATTAGTCAGACCACTACTGAGTTACATTATTTTAGTAGACAAAGTCCAAACAAAATATGACGTCCACTTTCAGCAGAATCTGAGAGGTGTGAGGGGCTGCAACGGTCCCTAATTGTTACACAATTAATTCTGCTTATCATAGTCTAAGTGAAAATACAGGAGTATCTCTTGATGAAAAATGTGTTTGCTTGTGATAAAAATTAAATATATATATATATTTTATAGAGTACTGCTATATTTAATTTATTAGTTATATCATTATGCATTTTGTTGGTTTCATACATATATCAGGGGCAGTGATTCTGTTGCGTTCATTTTACTGTGGTGCCCCACGGAAACACTGATGGCATTGTCATTGTAATCAGAGCCACCAATACGCTCTATGCAGACAAGCAGTACGAGAAACACTGACATCCTTGCTGCATTTGAAACACCTCTTGTTCTCCTGGTTAAGGAAAAAATTCATTTCAGAGTGTATGCCTCTGTAGAAGTAAGGGGATAGAGAGGTCACCAGAAGAACGCATGGTAACATTTCCAGTCATTTGTTTGCTTTACTTAGTTAATTAGCTAATTATTCAGTGAAAACAAATGTTCCTCACCGCGTTAAGATGTTTACATATTGCTGCCTCAATTGTATCCCCAGTTACAGTTGTACATATATTTGCATACCCTGGCAGAAATTATGAAACTTTGGCATTGATTTGGAAAATATGACTGATCATGTAAACAAACTGTCTTTTATTTAAGGATAGTGATCCTATGAAGCCATTTATTGTCACACAGTTGTTTGGCTCCTTTTAAAATAATAATGATAACAGAAATCACCCAAATGGCCCTAATCAAAAGTTTAAATACCCTTGAATGTTTGGCCTTGTTACAAACACACAAGGTGACACACACAGGTTAAAATTGCAATAAAAGTTTAATTTCCCACACTTGTGGCTTTTTAAATTGCAATTAGTGTCTGTGTATAAATAGTCAAAGAGTTTGTTAGCTCTCATGTGGATGCACTGAGCAGGCTAGATACTGAGCCATGGGGAGCAGGAAAGAACTGTCAAAAGACCTGCATAACAAGGTAATGTAACTTTATAAAGACATCCAAAGCCTTGCAAATGCCAGTCAGTACTGTTCAATCACTTATTAAGAAGTGGAACATTCAGGGATCTGTGGTTGTTTCAAGGAGCACAATATGATGACACATGAAAAAGAATGAGCTGCATGGTCGAGTTGCCAGAAAGAAGCCTTTCCTGCGCCAATGCCACAACAAAGCCTGGTTACAATAAACCTGACAACACCTTGACACGCCTGACAGCTTCTGGCACACTGTAATTTGGAGGGACAAGACCAAAATAGACATTTATGGTCACAACCATAAGCGCTATGTTGGAGAGGGGTCAACAAGGCCTATAGCGAACAGAATACCATCCCCACTGTGAAGCATGGTGGTGGCTCACTGATGTTTTAGGGGTGTGTGAAATCTGTACGGGGAATCTTGTGAAAATTGATGGCAAGATGAATGCAGCATGTTATCAGAAAATACTGGCAGAGAATTTGCATTTGGCTGCACGAAAGTTGCGCATGGGACGCTCTTGGACTCCAGCATGACAATGACCCTAAGCACAAGGTCAAGTTGACCCTCCAGTGGTTACAGCAGAAAAAGGTGAAGTTTCTGGGGTGGCCATCACAGTCTCCTGACCATAAAATCATTAAGCCACTCTGGGGAGATCTCAAACGTGCGGTCCATGCAAGACGACCAAAGTCTTTGCATAACCTGGAGGGTCATGCAAAGATCCAAGATGAATGGGCAGCTAAACCACCTGCAAGAATTCGGGTCCTCATTGACAACTATTACAAAAGACTGTACGCTGTCATTGATGCTTTAGGGGGCAACACACAGTATTAAGAACTAAGGGTATGCAGACTTTTGAACAGGGATCAGTTAATTATTTTCTTTGTTACCTTGTTTTGTTCTATGATTGGGCCATTCTGTTATAACGTACAGTTGAATATGAATCCTATAAGAAATAAAATAAATGTTTTGCCTGCTCACACTGCTTGCAATACTCGGCCCTCATTCAGTGGGGTTGCGGTTGGTGGGTTTCCCTTTGGTTGATGCCTGGCAGTGTGGGTGGATTGATTTCCTGCCTGTTGGGCCCTGTCCGGGGCCTCCCCCGGGTAGGGCCACAGTGTTACCGGACCCCCCGTCTCAGTTCCAAGGTGTTCCGCTGCTATATTATTGTGCTGGGGGATATGAGGAATGCACTACTAACTTTTCTCAGTCTCCTCCAGTTTTAAATTTTAGGAGGAGATGAGGTCCTGGTCCACACCTGCGGATTACCTGGTTTGGGGGGCCCGTTGCTGTCCCTGTCCTTGTCCACCTGGTCATACTTCTGACCCAGTCTAAAATCAAATAGACTCTGAAATGTATTTATTATTCCAATTGGACTCTTAATATCTCCCCCGGCACAGCCAGAAGAGGACTGGTCACCCCTCTGAGCCTGGGTCCTCTCAAGGTTTCTTCCTACAATTCGACCTTCTTAGGGAGTTTTTCCTAGCCACTGAAATTCAACACTACTGTTGTTTGCTCCTTGGGGTTTAAGGCCGGGTGTCTCTGAAAAGCCCTTTGTGACAACTGCTGTTGTAAAAAGGGCTTTATAAATCAATTTGATTGATTGATTGACTCATGTTTTCATTACAAATGGCACATATATTACCAATTCTCCAAGGGTATGCAAACTTCTGAGCACAACTGTATATTGAGAGACAAAGACGTTAGTCAAGGTTTTCTAGCTAACCGTACTATTTTGCCACACTAGCTAGTTGTTCATCCAGCGTTAAGTGCAACGTCAGTGGATCCGTTTTCAATGTGATTTTGATGTTGACTTTGTTGAAATATTTTAATCTGTTGCAGCAAAATATAAAGGGGGCGCAGGGACAATAATGTCAGGTAATTTTAGCCAGTCTAAAATGATTAGTACCATCTTTAAAAGGTTATGCTCTGTTAGTTTTTATAAGAAGTGTATACATTACTTTACTAGGCAGGGAAGAGTCTTGATAGTAAGAGACAATGATAGAGAGGAGAGAGCCAACAGGGGACACGGAAGAACAGAGAGAAGACCAGAGTGGGACAGAGAGGAGAGAGCCAACAGTGACATGGAAGAACAGAGAGAAGACCAGAGTGGGACAGAGAGGAGAGATCCAACAGGGGACATGGAAGAACAGAGAGAAGACCAGAGTGGGACAGAGAGGAGAGAGCCAACAGGGGACATGGAAGAACAGAGAGAAGACCAGAGTGGGACAGAGAGGAGAGAGACAACACGGGACATGGAAGAACAGAGAGAAGACCAGAGTGGGACAGAGAGGAGAGAGCCAACAGGGCACATGGAAGAACAGAGAGAAGACCAGAGTGGGACAGAGAGGAGAGACACAACAGGGGACATGGAAGAACAGAGAGAAGACCAGAGTGGGACAGAGAGGAGAGAGCCAACAGGGGACATGGAAGAACAGAGAGAAGACCAGAGTGGGACAGAGAGGAGAGAGCCAACAGGGACATGGAAGAACAGAGAGAAGACCAGAGTGGGACAGAGAGGAGAGAGCCAACAGGGGACATGGAAGAACAGAGAGAAGACCAGAGTGGGACAGAGAGGAGAGAGCCAACAGGGCACATGGAAGAACAGAGAGAAGACTAGAGTGGGACAGAGAGGAGAGACACAACAGGGGACATGGAAGAACAGAGAGAAGACCAGAGTGGGACAGAGAGGAGAGAGCCAACAGGGGACATGGAAGAACAGAGAGAAGACCAGAGTGGGACAGAGAGGAGAGAGCCAACAGGGACATGGAAGAACAGAGAGAAGACCAGAGTGGGACAGAGAGGAGAGAGCCAACAGGGGACATGGAAGAACAGAGAGAAGACCAGAGTGGGACAGAGAGGAGAGAGCCGAGTGGAGAAGAAAAAGATATGGAGAGAATGGCAGAGGAATAGAGGAGAGAGGAACCACCACTACGCATCAACAGGGATCTAAAACAACCTCTCCAGAATTATTCCAACTTAAATATGGCAGCTTTAACCCCTGCCTCAGAATATTATCACTGTCATTGAAAATAATAACTTCTTTATAACTTACCTGTTTGAATAAAGGTAAATAAGAAAGTGAAAGCAGGTCAGTGAGTCACTGAGGGATGATTTCTGCAGACAGAAAAAAGATATATTGGTAACACTTTCCGATAAGGGTACATGAACTACTATTAACAAATTCAGTAGTTAACATGAATGAATAATGAACAAAGACATAAACAAACGGTAAATAATGATAACCCCTACTTTATTAATGATTTACAAATGCATTAACTAACAGAGTGTAGTGTCATTTGTACATGTTGAAACAGAACATGAACTCATGTCATTATTTAGTGATTATTAATGTGTCATAATTCATCACTTTCCTTAAGGGGACACAAAATATTTAACTAATGGTGAAGTATCAGTTATTAAGGATTTGAAGCTATCAATGGGTCATTAGTTAGCGATTGTTAAGGTAGGATAATTCCTCACTTCTTAAAGGGACACAAAAGAATAACCTAATAGTGAGGTATCCTTTATTAATTGCTTTATTCCAGCTCAATGATTACTCAGTGGGCCAAAAGACTATGAACTAATGGTGTTAGAATACTAGTGATAGCACATAAACCTCCCTTCAATGTATGTAATGTATCCTCATTTCAAACAATACATAACCTGAAATGTGACCATACATTTTGTGCGTCTCACACCTATTTGAAGACGCAAGTAGCCAGCCTACTTTAGTAATAATGGTTGCCGCACTGTAATCATATTAACAAATTGTATTATCTTATATGTATATTACCTATTCATGCAAACAAATAGATACATGAATGCATGTCCTGCATCAACATTAAACAATTACAGTAAAAACTGTGTTCCCCACAAAAAACAACATGAGTATATGACCTGTGTCATACAAATGAAACTACACACTGTTAGTTAATGCATTTGTAAATCATTAATAAATTAGGGGTTATCATTATTAACTGTTTGTTCATGTCATTGGTCATCATTCATTCAAGTTAACTACTGTATTCGTTAAATGTAATTCATGTACCCTTATTGGAAAGTGTTACCAAATTATCCAAAGACAGCAATCTCAGGAATAATTCTTTGGGCAATAATTTGTTTTCTCCACTGCAAAGTGAGTAACCAATGAGTGTTGACTTAAATACACAGGGATGAACGTAGATTTTTTTAACTCCCGATAATACCAGAAAAACATTGTATGGGGAAAACATTTGGTTTAATAAGTTGAATCATACCACTCTGGAGTCTTCTCTTGTGTCTTTTGATGGCAACCGTCTTCCAAAGTATGTTAGAAGGTATTAAACCTAGTTGATTTATATACCCCACATAATGCAAAAAAAAGAGGTTTGCTTTTCAAATGGTAAAATCAATATGGTATATTTAAAATGCAAATAAGAGCAAAGAAATACATTTCCAGAGAACTTGCATCATGAACTAAATTGTCATACAGAAGACAGTATTCCCAGTGGCAATTTGAACATGTTCATATTGTTAATATTTATACAAGCTCAATCAAAAACTTGAAAAACCACTGAAACAACATTACAGTTCACATTGAATACACTATTAAAACCAATGGCAAATATTAGACACACATGCAAACATTTTAACATGGTGCCATGATCAGTTAACAGGCCATTTCACATTTCCTTTCTTCGTATTGCACTACCAAGGACCACTGGATTCAAGAATACATGTGTACCATAAACATTTTTAAATTGACAAAACAGAAGAAAACAATGAGCCTTCTCACGAAACCAGCAAATTTCAAAGCAGCCTCCTGTTAGCCTCTCCAATAATTGACATTATTCAAATACATGAAACTCTACTGCTCCAGTAGTGATATTTTCCTTATATAACATAACTTTTCATCTCTAACCAAGTTAGGCATTGTTTAGACCTGTGGACCGGTTCCAGTGCGTCGCAGAATGCCTGCCATTATGTGACATATCCCACTTGAAAGAGTCTCATTGAGTGTATTTCTTTCATAGAACCAGAGTTACACGCATAAGTATTTTGCAGTTGGCACATACTGATTGCATTCCATATTATTCCAGCAAATTTGAATCTGGCTTTTAAAAGGGTTGAGCTCAGGGCCATAACTACATGTGAGGTACCCGGGGATTGCACCTCGGTTTAAAATAAATTAAATTATTTATTTCAAAATGGTAATTCCTCCAAATTGTAAAATATTCAAGAGCTATGATTTACATTTATTTCAACTGTAGGTGTATAGTTCTGTGGTTACGCTCATTTTGGAGGTTTTGCATTTGCTTGTTAGGGTTGCGAGCAACCACAACTCCAGATGGGAGCCACTCGCTCTTTTACTGTTAATGTTACATAGCTAGCTAACATTAACGTTAGCCAAAGAAGCCGCCTGCCATTTGATCATGATTTAGAGCAACCTTAGTGAATAAATGTGTTCTGTTGTTCCAGGTATAAGTGGCAACATATATTTAATGTGTCCGTTTGTTACCAACATTTTTATTTAATACGTAAACCTTTTGTGTTGTAACCTGTGATGCTAGAATGAGATCTACACTAACCCAATTTTGTTTAAAACAGACTTACGTATGATTGAGAACATAGACAAATTATTAAGTATGTAAATTAATAGTCCTATATCACATATTGCATAGTGTTTCTTCCTCATTTTTATTGTCCAGAAGGAATCTAGAAAATAAAGTGGATCCAAATGTGGTAGCTAAAAATACAATACACCAGTGAATACACTATTTGAGAGGAAACCAACCAATGTCTAAAAAACTACAAACTTCAAATCAAGTTGGATTTCTTTGTTGAAAGACAGAAGTTCAGGAACAGAGAGAGAATAGCAGTACAGGTGTGAGAGACAGGGAAAACAATGCCATTCATATTCATTTGTAATTAACATACTGTACCTGCCTAGGAATAAGCAACTTATGAGAAAGTGAAACTAAATGCTAAAACCTTTTGTAAATACCATGTAGTTACATTTGTAATTAATATGTACCTACCTAGGATTAAGCAACTAATGAGAAAGTGAAACTAAATGCTAAAACCTTTGTACATTCTTGTCTACATGCATAACAAATGTTATGCATAGTTGTTTATATAATTTGTCAATTGCACATTTTTAAATCTGTGTTACAGCTCATTGATATAGAATGTACAACCGTGTTTTTGGTCTCCTCTGACTCCTCCATACAATTGTCAAGATCTTAAAAAAACAAGAAAAAAATAAAAATACAAAATTCAATACAGAATGTTTGGTTTTACAACCCATGAATGTGCATGAATGATAAAGTCTACTTTGGGCAGGTGATGGCCTTCTTGTTATAGAGTTGGAACAGTGATTGAAGGGTCAGTGGTTTGAATCCTGAACACAACAAGGTGAAGAATGAAAAACTGTATATATGTGCCCTTAAACAAGGCACTTGTCTGTAATTGCTGATGTAAGTTGGCTTGGGTAAGGGTGTTTGCTAAATGACAACATAAAAAAGTAGGTTCAAGTGTAGTCTTGCCTATAAGAGAAGAATCATCTTCCCCTTAGATGAAATACAAACAATTGTTGGTATGTTGTGTTATTGAAGAAAAAGCTGTAAAAGCAGTTTGAGGGATTGTCTTTCACTATTGGCTAACAGCAATATTAAGGAATTTAGATGTTGCAAGAGCGTATTGTCATAGCACGCTCAACGTTTTTGCAATATGGTATAGTTGCAGAGCGCAGGTAAAGTGGGCATTAAGGAATATGGGAGGTCCTGAATATGCTGCAATGCCCAGTAGTGCCTACCACTGATCCATTTGTTTTTATATAAATTATAATACAAACATATTTAATCTTGTCAAACACCTCATCACTATATTGCATAGCCTACAAACATTAAACTGTAAAAATAATAAATGGCTGCTAACATTAATGAAGTTAAACAACCAGTACAATTAAGCTTTCTGTTATGTTAGGGTTTCCTGAGACCGGTTTCTCCTCTGCCCCTGACGGAAGTCCTCGTCCTCATCCACGTCCTCGTACACGTCCCAGAGTACTGGTGCAATGATGTTGGAGGGATGACAGGCTGTCATGGTACGGTGAGCAGCAGCGCCACCGTTCCAAACACCTTCAGTTCCAATCATCACACGAACGCACCCCGGACTTGTTCTGTGTGAAATGTCTTCAATCATCATGCACACCAGGTCCCTATCTACTCATTTGTATGTGTTTAAATGTTTCCCCTCTGCTCCCCACAGTGTGGATCATTGATATTGTTGTGTTTGCTGTTCAATGTAAGTCTTTGAGAACCTTTATGTAAAATCGTTTGCTGCTTTAGTCAGCCATTTTCTTTTGTGTGTTTTGTTGTGCTCGGTGTTAAAGAACCACACCGACTACCTCTGCCTGCACCTGGTTCCTTGCTCCTACAACACCGCAAATCATTACACAGGCGCTGGAACTGGCAACTCCTCGCCCACGTCATGCAGACAGGACAACGCGTCGGCCACGGTGTTCTTTGTGCCTTGACGAAATGACAAGTTGAAATCAAAACTGACCAAAAACATAGTCCACGACAAGCCAAGTGGGCCATGTCTTCTCCCCAATCGGATGTACTCCAGGTTTTTGTGGTCTGTTAGATCGAGGAAGGAATGTTTGGTACCCTCCAACCAGTACTGCCACTCCTTCAGAGCACTCTTCACCGTTAACAGCTCCCAATCCCTGATGTCGTAATGCCTTTCTGCCGGTGATAGTTTCCTTGAATAAAAGGCACAGTGATGGAGTTTAGGGGGCTTCCCTTGACGTGTAGCGGAAGGCGTTTTGCTCAGGAAAAAAAACGCACACAAATCCTGGTAGACTGTGGGAATGGTCGGCCGAAGAGGGCCCTTTGGACTCTCCATAGAGGTAGAGCCTATCTGGTAGGACATGCAAGTGTCCGGACAGGATGGGGACCAGGTGAAAATGCTTCTACTTCTCCAGCATATTGCAGGGTTGTTGAGTTGTAGCCATAGGAGGTCTAATACGATGGGATGCGCCAGGGCTTTGATGAGGAGAAAGGTGATGTGCTCCTTGTGAATGTTGTTGATTGTACTCGCAGGGGGGCGATGATGTGAGAGATCCCCCCTGCCCTATGGGGTGGCCATCCTGAGCAAGCACCGGAACAGTTGCAGTGAGTGGTAGGAGACGTAATTGGAGCTAAACAGCAGGGTCACTGTCAGTGAAGTTCCCTGTCGTGCCGGAGTCCACTAGGGCTGAGAAGGAAGGAGATGAGGTACAGTCAGCTGGTGTAACATTAAGTAGAAAGGGCTGCGTAGCCAAGGCGAGACCTTGGGACTAAAAGGTTCTATCAGACAATTTTGTCAAACATGAGTAAGTCATATATAATTAATCTTTAGTTGGTTCTTCATATTTTTGTTACGTTAGATTTTTGAAAAAAGTACATTTTAATCAAAATCATTTTGAAACTATAAAGTTCTATGTGCAACCCAATCACAATTCTGCAAAAAATATAAATGCACCAATCAGAACACAGGTTAGGCTAGTTTAGGCAGCAATAATGGCATGCAAGCCTAAAAGAAACACTGTCAGAAACCTAAAAGTAAATTAAGTTTTCACATCTTTGTTTAACAATGACAGTAATTCATCTGATAACGAGTTTCAGCCCTCTGATCGCAACGAAGATGAAGTGTAAGTAGCTAAACCATCTAACTCCATTCCTAACCCTTCAGCAATATGCTGTGTAGATGTATTGATTGTATAAGTTAGTGAACTGTTGTAAGAAATGAAACAAAATATTAATTGTTTGTAACTGTGTTGAAACTGAAGGTGCAAGTAGGAGAATAGGAAACCCTGTTCAAGCGGTTGCCGGGGAGAGAAAGATTTAGTATGTCTGTCTTTTGAGAAACAGGACACAGGTTAGAGGCACACACACATAGTCGGACAGACAACACAGAAACCACAAGGGGGGCAAGGGGATACTTGCAGTTATCCTTATAAGGAATAGAACTGGAACTGGACCAATAGCACACTTGCTTTGTGAACATAATGACTCTATCTTTTGGGCGTAGTTGAAGTATAAAATTATGTTTTGACTGTTGATCCTTAGCCATTGTGCAGCGACACCTTGTCTCCAAAAGCTTTTGTAATAAACGGAATATGCGGTACGGTAATTGACCTGACTCCTGGTGTTTTATTCTCCTTTCCAACAAACCAACTCAGGGAAGTGTTAGACTTCAACAGCTGCTATCTAAGTAGAAACATTGGCGTCATCAATATGGTAAGCCCCTAGCTAGCTAAGTAATTCTCTCAAAAAGTTAGCATTAGCGCTAGTCCAACCTTATTATTTCTTGAAATGGAGGTGTCAGCTAGCTATCATATTCTCCATCTTTCAATATGGTTAACCTTGGAGCAATATGCCTACCTCTATAGTTAGCTAGCAAGCCTAAGATTAATTTGTATCACATTAGCCTTTCTACAAAAAACAACTTGTTCTTTATTATCTGATCATACACATTAAATACATTTACACTCACCTAAAGGATTATTAGGAACACCATACTAATACTGTGTTTGACCCCCTTTCACCTTCAGAACTGCCTTAATTCTACGTGGCATTGATTCAACAAGGTGCTGAAAGCATTCTTTAGAAATGTTGGCCCATATTGATAGGATAGCATCTTGCAGTTGATGGAGATTTGTGGGATGCACATCCAGGGCACGATGCTCCCGTTCCACCACATCCCAAAGATGCTCTATTGGGTTGAGATCTGGTGACTGTGGGGGCCATTTTAGTACAGTGAACTCATTGTCATGTTCAAGAAACCAATTTGAAATGATTTGAGCTTTGTGACATGGTGCATTATCCTGCTGGAAGTAGCCATCAGAGGATGGGTACATGGTGGTCATAAAGGGATGGACATGGTCAGAAACAATGCTCAGGTAGGCCGTGGCATTTAAACAATGCCCAATTGGCACTAAGGGGCCAAGAAAAAGTGTGCTAAGAAAACATCCCCCACACCATTACACCACCACCACCAGCTTGCACAGTGGTAACAAGGCATGATGGATCCATGTTCTCATTCTGTTTACGCCAAATTCTGACTCTACCATCTGAATGTCTCAACAGAAATCGAGACTCATCAGACCAGGCAACATTCTTCCAGTCTTCAACTGTCCAATTTTGGTGAGCTCGTGCAAATTGTAGCCTTTTTTTCCTATTTGTAGTGGAGATGAGTGGTACCCGGTGGGCTCTTCTGCTGTTGTAGCCCATCCACCTCAAGGTTGTGCATGTTGTGTCTTCACAAATGCTTTGCTGCATACCTCGGTTGTAACGAGTGGTTATTTCAGTCAAAGTTGCTCTTCTATCAGCTTGAATCAGTCTGCCCATTCTCCTCTGACCTCTAGCATCAACAAGGCATTTTCGCCCAAAGGACTGCTGCATACTGGATGTTTTTCCCTTTTCACACCATTCTTTGTAAACCCTAGAAATGGTTGTGCGTGAGAATCCCAGTAACTGAGCAGATTGTGAAATACTCAGACCGGCCCGTCTGGCACCACCAACCATGCCACGCTCAAAATTGTTTAAATCACCTTTCTTTCAGTTTGGAGTTCAGGAGATTGTCTTGACCAGGACCACACCCCTAAATGCATTGAAGCAACTGCCATGTGATTGGTTAATTAGATATTTGCATTAATGAGAAATTGAACAGGTGTTCCTAATAATCCTTTAAGTGAGTGTATATCATCTTATTCTGTTGTTTAGAAATCTACAATGAATAAACCAATCACAGACTGCGGTAAAACAACCAATGTGAAGTCTATCCATGTCACCCCCCTCCCCAATAGTGAGAGAGAGAGCGAGCACACCAGGGGGAGAGGCACTTACCATGCTTCCAATAAAGTCATTCTGCCCTTGGATTGCATTGAAGACACATTCAGTTGCTAAAAATAAATGGATATTCACGGTGACAGAATTGGTATAAATGATATTGGAGAGCGAGGATAGTGAAAATAGGTCTGAACATTCAGACGATGAAAAGTATCAGGACAGAATCGACCCATTTGTAAAATAGGGGAAGTGTAGCCTAAATGCTATTCTATGATAATGTTTATTATTATTTTGCATTGGTTTAGTGGAATTACTAGGTCTGTATGATAACTTGATATAACGGTACGGTAGCCAGCGGTCAAATGTGCGCCTATGCTGTGTTGTGTAGAGAGTCACCTGTGAATATAACCACCCAAAGGAAGACTGGACACATCCCTCTTCCACACATTCCAAAGGAAATAAAGGCACCCCCTATTCAAGACAACCCATACATTTCTTATTTATTTTTTATCCTGAGTTCAAAAAAGGGACTGCCATCTAGTGGAGGCTTTTGGAAGTACCATTTTACAGATAATGTTCAGTGACCCCATAAGGGCATTTTCAATTATACATTATTCTATTTTAAACTTTTTTTTAATTTTACTTATTCTGAACCCCTGGGGGTATCCAAATGTAATGTAAAATAGCCTATCTATTACATTTGACTATTTTATTTCAATATAAAACCAAAATATTTGCACTTGCATTTTTACATTTTTCTACACTACATTTTTTTTACACTATTTCACATTATTACCCATGTAAGTGTCTCAATATTCATGTGTTTTTAATACATCCATCATGTAGCTGAGGGTCTGCAAAAACCCAGAATGTAAAGCAAATCCTTCTACTATAAAGGATAACCATTTTAGAAGCCAAAATGTCAAGATAGTGACAGGTGGATTTTAAAACCTTAGTTCTTAGAGGGTTAAAAATACAGACTCCAAACCTTTCGATAGGTAAACACTATTTCAAACCATAAATACTTTTTACAGCTAGCAAGCACACCACATTTTCTTCAGGAAATGTACTTGTCTAATTTATTAAAAATAAAAAATAAAGTAATACCATACAAAAATAATACCATACCATACCATCTTCTTCCGCTTATCCGTGGCCGGGTCGCGGGGGCAGCAGTCTAAGCAGGGATGCCCAGACTTCCCTCTCCCCAGAAACTTCCTCTAGCTCTTCCGGGGGGACACCGAGGCGTTCCCAGGCCAGCCGGGAGACATAGTCCCTCCAGCGTGTCCTAGGTCTTCCCCGGGGTCTCCTCCCGGTGGGACGGAAGGCGCATGACCACGATTAGAGTGAAATATCATGTTGGGTTTGACACAGGGACCATCTGACACAGAGACACTGAACCCTAAACCCTGGATAGAGGGGCTCAGTGAATGTGGTGTTGAATGTGTACAGGTGGGTCAGTGTGTCAGAGGAGACCCTGTAGAAGGACAGAGTGTCGGCTGGCCAGTCCAGATACACTCCTACTCTGTGGGAGTCTAAGGAGGTGACAGGTATGAGAGTTATCATGTTATTGTGGATGGCATAGTAACTGTTACCAACATAGTTCAGACACCAGGATTTGTCATTGTCTCCAAGACAACTATCATCCCTCCTTCCTCTCCTGTTGATTCCTTTATATGTCACTCCTATATCAAGGCTCTCTCCCACTCCACTCTACCTCCCAGTAACAGCGTCCAGACAGACCCTCTCTACACAACACCTGTGTCTCATACTCAAATCTCTCTGGGTGATCAGGATACAGCTGCACCACTGTCCCCCTAGTCACATTTCTGTTCTCCTCAGACAGAGAGAGGTTTCTGTTAACTGTGTTTGGGTCCAGTGTGAGATCAACGACATCTGATGGATGAGGCGAAGACACAATATTACACATCATCATCATTCATATTATACACACATGCATGTTTTATTTCTTTATTTTCATATACTGGATATTAAGACACTCAGACAAAACACCCAGATACACAAACAATGGAAAAAAAAACATGCACATAAATAGACACACAGACATGTATACACAACCCCCCCCCCACACCCACACACACACACAAACCCACACACACACACGAGAACACACACCAGCTGTATGTGTTCTTTATAATAAATGACTTACATTTCTTCAGACCTGTTGTCCGTTCTCTCGTGTTGGTGTAGAAGGTGCTGTGGTAGATTGCAGGGAGAGGTGAGGGGAGTGGTAATTGAAGGAAGGTATTTTGTGGCTTGTTGGCTCCACCCCCAAGCCTTATATGGACTTCTTCCTCCAACAAGGAGAGGCTGGGGTTAATTGGGTGATTAGGTTTTGGAGGGAAACGGAGAACCAGAGCAGAGAGGGGGAGAACTGATTGACACAGTGTGTGGAGAATAGTGAGAATACTGAACTAAACTGTGTGACTAAGTGGTACGACCTGGACTGGCTGATTGCCCCCTGTATACGAACTGTTTTGGATGAGGACCTGTTGGTGGATTACCTGTGGACTACCTGTGGACTACCTGTGGATAGAAGACGATGAGAATGGATTGTGGACAGTGAAGCAATGGACGGTGAAGTAGTGGCAAAATCCCCTCCTACGATGTAGATTATCCTTAATAAACTTTCCAACTGTGTTCAACTGTACTCCTAGTGCCGGCTTGTGTTATTGAACTGGTGACGTGGAAGCCCACACCCCTGGGCTTGCCACAGTGCTTATTACTTCTGGCCTGTGGATGTCGCTGTGACAGACGTTGCCAACTAACACCCAGCTTAGGTCCAGATTCTGTGCATATGGAGAGTTGTGTGGGCCGGTGAACTGTTTACGCACCTTGTGGTTCCTTATGATGTCCTTCCCGAGCAGGAGCCTGATGGGTGCTTGTGGGTGTAGAACCAGAATCTGCTCAGCGATGGGTCTTAGGTGTGTGAGGGATGTTGATTTCAGACCAGTCATCAGGGATTTCATTGAAATCTAGAAGTGTTTGTAGCGAGAAAGAGACTTTTCCGTCTCTTCATTCCACTTGACAGACTTGCTCTCTTCTCCCTGTCGTCTGGACGACACCAGCACAAGTCTTCAGTGAAAATGGACTCTGTGGCCTTTTATATTGAAAAGATTAAATAACTCTGATCTCACCAATGACCTGTTACTTTAGTCATCTAGGATGGCATATAGTTTGACTGCCTTCTCTTGCTGTCCAGTGGGAAAGACTTTGACTGAACAGATCTTTGAGCACGATCTGCCGCTGATGCCTCTTCCACAAAACTCAATGCACTTTGTTGTCACAGCAACGTCTAGTGACCCTTTCTTTATCCCTGCCATTCCAGAGTGCAGGAGTGTAGGTCTTTGAGGACCATGGAGCAGGTCCTGGATGTAGAACTGTGTTGTGTCTATCGCTATCACTCTCAGGGCATTTTAGATTATTTTGAGAGTTCTTTGCTAGGTGCGATGTCGATGCACAGCAATGGAAACAGATGCCATTTTGTTTCAGAAAGGCTTTCCTCTCCTCAAAGGACTCTCTGTATCCATGGCATCTGTAAAGAGGTTGGGGCTTGTTATGTATAGGACATGTCTTTGCAGCATCTCCTACCTGTCACTGTGTGGTATAAACAGGTGGGAATAGAAGGACGGTGGTTGGTATGTTTGAAAGCTTTTTGGTTCTGGGCTGTTCTGTAGCACATGGAGCAAAGTCAAAGCTTGGGTCATTTCACATTTTCACCTGCTGGGAGACAAAGTTTACAAAGAAAGAGAATGGTGGGAAATTGACATTGTGGGTTTCTTTATATCTGGACCCCTGTGTCATCCATCTGGACCCCTGTGTCATCCATCTGGACCCCTGTGTCATCCATCTGCACCCCTGTGTCATCCATCTGCACCCCTGTGTCATCCATCTGCACCCCTGTGTCATCCATCTGGACCCCTGTGTCATCCATCTGGACCCCTGGTTCATCCATCTGGACCGATGTGTCATCCATCTCTCTTGCAAAGCAAATGGCACCTTCTGTACTATGTTGTTTACACCTCGAGCTGTGTCTGAGCAAGCAAGGCTTGGAAATTCTCAGATTAAGTGGCTTGCAGCTCCATCAGTAAGTCGCCTAGCTCTCTGAGATTTTGGTGTTCCTTATTTAAGATATTCGGGAAGATGTCCACCATCCTCAGGTTATCCATAAAACTCGTCCAATCTCTCCCACACCGTCCTGAGTCTCTGTTGTGGGTAATTAAGGTGCACAGCTCTGATGCGTTTCACATGTTCTGCAGATTCGGTGCCTAGCCACTTCATTAGTAGGACTCCCAAAGTCTTCATGTTCTAACTTTCACCTGGGTAAGTCTGATGTGTGTCAGGATACTGGTAAGGATTAACAGGCGGAGCTTGTGGGTAGTGACGGCCATCAAACAACCTGTGATTCTCACCAGGGTGAGCCTGCTGTGTATCAACATACTGGTATCATTTGGTGTACCTGGCAGGTAATGGCTGTCATGACACACCCTTCTATCATCCCAGTCCTCGTTTACAGGGTTCACCTGACTGTACCCTTCTATCATCCCAGTCCTCGTTTACAGGGTTCACCTGACTGTACCCTTCTATCATCCCAGTCCTCGTTTACAGGGTTCACCTGACTGTTCCCTTCTATCATCCCAGTCCTCATTTACAGGGTTCACCTGACTGTACCCTTCTATCATCCCAGTCCTCATTTACAGGGTTCACCTGACTGTACCCTTCTATCATCCCAGTCCTCGTTTACAGGGTTCACCTGACTTCCCTTCTGTCATCCCAGTCCTCGTTTTCAGGGTTCACCTGACTGTACCCTTCTATCATCCCAGTCCTCATTTACAGGGTTCACCTGACTGTTCCCTTCTATCATCCCAGCCCTCGTTTACAGGGTTCACCTGACTGTATCCTTCTATCATCCCAGTCCTCGTTTACAGGGTTCACCTGACTGTTCCCTTCTATCATCCCAGCCCTCGTTTACAGGGTTCACCTGACTGTACCCTTCTATCATCCCAGTCCTCGTTTACAGGGTTCACCTGACTGCTGTGAGCTGACCCAGTAATGTTTGTTTGTGCATAAGGGACATGTTTGATCGCCAATGTAGAATGTTGTGGTGGTTTTGTGATTCTTCTTTAGGCGCTTCAGCCCAGAGGACTAGTCTGTGTTGCATTCTTGAAGGGTGTTGTGTTCGCCTGTTGTAGCACCTAATGGTGATTGCTGAATGTCAGAGGGAACTGATAATGGTGGCATAGAACTGTAGGCTGCTACATAGTTAGCTGTGTTTCTGTACATAGTCTTGAGTGCGTTATGCGGGGACTTGGGTTTGAAGCTCCAGTCTGCCCAGTGTTCTTAGGGCTTCATTCATCACTGTCGTACTCCAGCGCTGCTTCCAAGGCCTGGGCTTTAGCTAACATGGCTGCAGATGTTTTTTCTGTATTTAGTTTGAGGGATGTCTCTAAATGTGCTTGAGAAATGCAAGAGAAAAGAAAGAATTAGAAGCAGACTGGAGCAGAGGAGAGGAAAGTTGAAGAGAGGAGCAGAAGTGAGGGAACACTGTTGAGAGGAAACACTGGATCAGAGGGGACAGAGACACATGAGAGGATGTGTGTGTGTGTGTGTTTTCTATCAGTTTCTGTTCACCTGGTGTGCTACATGGTTCTTTCTTCATGGTTAGTAGCTAAGCTAACAGGAGGAGGTTCACGAAGATTCTGTTGTTGGACGGTCAACTGTCACATCAATCCAATGACTTCGGTGGTCTGTGTTTAGTAAAGTATTTACAGCATTCTATCTGTCCACACACACACACACACACACGTCATATTTTCAACACAATCTTGAATATGCTGATTCACATCTTTATTTATTCAATCAAATCTGGGACATGTAATAATATTCAAGAAGAAATGTACTGTCAACAATTAAATAAATAAACATTCTACAGACATCAATATTTACAAAAAGCAATGATAAACTATAAAAGATGAATGATTTCTAAATATGAAAGTTTTACAGACCAGTGTGGTGATTCAATTTATTGATTAATGACTCTAGTTTACAGGTTTCAGCTGTGTTTAATCAGGAATATTTACAATCAGATGATATATTTACTCAACATGACCATGATTAGAGTGACACAGAGACACTGAGGAGTCATTATAAACATAAAACCCTGGATAGAGGGGCTCAGTGAATGTGGTGTTGAATGTGTACAGGTGGGTCAGTGTGTCAGAGGAGACCCTGTAGAAGGACAGAGTGCCGGCTGACCAGTCCAGATACACTCCTACTCTGTGGGAGTCTAAGGAGGTGACAGGTATGACAGTTATCATGTTATTGTGTCTGACAGAGTAACTGTTACCAACACAGTACAGACACCAGGATTTGTCATTGTCTCCAAGACAACTATCATCACCCCTTCCTCTCCTGTTGATTCCTTTATATGTCACTCCTATATCAGCCTCTCTCCCACTCCACTCTACCTCCCAGTAACAGCGTCCAGACAGACTCTCTCTACACAACACCTGTGGCCTGTACTCAAATCTCTCTGGGTGATCAGGATACGGCTGCACCACTGTCCCCCTTGTCACCTTTCTGTCCTCCTCAGACAGACGGAGGAATCTGTTTACTGTGATTGGGTCCAGTGTGAGATCACAGACATCTGATGGATGAGACCAAGACACAATATTACACATCATTCATATTATACACACATGCATGTTTTATTTATTTATTGTCATGTACTGGATATTAAGACACTCAGACAAAACACGGACACACACACACAATGAAAAAAAAACATGCACATACATAGACACACAGATATGTACACAGAACCCACCCCACACACACACACACACCCCCCCCCCCCCCCCCCCCCCACACACACACACACGAGAACACACACACCAGCTGCATGTGTTCTGTATAATAAATCACTTACATCTCTTCGGTCTTGATTTCAACCTCCACTCTCCACCATGATCCATACTGTGGAAGAAGCAGAGGAACAGACTGTCATTCAGTGACACATAACCTGTCACACACACATACCATACATACCTGCAACACACACAAACACACACACACACACACTATACACAACTGACCCATCACACAGACACCACACACACCCTCTTACACACACACACACACACACACACAACACCTCTCCCCATCATACACACACCACACTACGGTTGGACAATTTATCAAATTATCTCAATTGTGATATGGCCAATATTTTAATTACAAACTTCTGTGATTTCTGAAATGTTAATGAGACCCGTCACCAGAGGTGGCAGGCATCGTCCACCAGTCATCAGTGTTTAGAATGTAGGAGGTCCATTGACATTGTAAAACCAGTGGAGATAAATGATGGACATTCTAAATCTATTTAGTGAGACGACTCTTCTGGCTCCGTTGGCTCCTAAACGACACTTCATATAACCTTAGACCAATGAAACAACTGCACATCTCCAATGTAAAGGCTATGAGATTCTGGTTATATTATTTTATGAATATATGTTTTGTTACATCTGTATATTAAGGGACAAGAGCCCATATGGATTTGGATTCTCTCTCAAGGAGTCACATTCTGCCAACATCAGGACTGTGAGATGTTTACATTGACCATTTGGCTTCAAGGGGTTGAACATGGGAGTGGCCTGTGGGCCATAGAATTTAAATGCATTGTTCCACACCTGTCATGTACAGGTGATGGTCATAAAATTAGAATATCACCAACATTTTTCTTTATTTCAGTAATTCCATTCAAAAAGTGAAACTTGTATAATGTATACATTCATTCCACACAGACTGATATATTTTGAGTGTTTATTTATTTTAATTTTGATGATTATAACTGACAACTAATGAAAACCCAAATTCAGTATCTCAGAAAATTGGAATATTGTGAAAAGGTTCAATATTTAAGACACCTGGTGTCACACTCTAATCAGCTAATTAACTCAAAAAACCTGCAAAGGCCTTAAAATGGTCTCTCAGTATAGTTCTGTAGGCAACACAATCATGGGGAAGACCGCTGACTTGACAGCTGTCCATAAGACGACCATTGACACCTTGCACAAGGAGGGCAAGACACAAAAGGTCATTGCTAAAGAGGCTGGCTGTTCACAGGGCTCTGTGTCCAAGCACATTAATAGAGAGGCAAAGGGAAGGAAAAGATGTGGTAGAAGAAAGTGTACAAGCAATAGGGATAACCGCACCCTGGAGAGGATTGAAAAAAAAACCATTCAAAAATATGGGTGAGATTCACAAAGAGTGGACTGCAGCTGGAGTCAGTGCTTAAAGAACCACCATGCACAGACATATGCAAGACATGGGTTTCAGCTGTCGCATTCCTTGTGTCAAGCCACTCTTGAACAAGACACAGCGTCAGAAGCGTTTCGCCTGGGCTAAAGACAAAAAGGACTGGACTGCTGCTGAGTGGTCCAAAGTTCTGTTCTCTGATGAAAGTACATTTAGCATTTCCTTTGGAAATCAAGGTCCCAGAGTCTGGAGGAAGAGAAGAGACGCACTGAATCCATGTTGCTTGAAGTCCAGTGTAAAGTTTCCACAGTCAGTGATGGTTTGGGGTGCCACTATCAGAGCAACCTGGGCTCTCATAACACCTGAGCAGTGCCACAGAATGATCGACTCCATGCCACGCCGCATTGCTGCAGTAATTCAGGCAAAAGGAGCCCCAACTAAGTATTGAGTGCTGTACATGCTCATACTTTTCATGTTCATACTTTTCAGTTGGCCAACATTTCTAAAAATACTATTTTTGTATTGGTCTTAAGTAATATTCAAATTTTCTGAGATACTGAATTTGGGATTTTCATTAGTTGTCAGTTATAATCATCACAATTACAAAGAAATAAACACCCAGGTATATTATTAATATCTTAACCACTATAAGCAGGCTATATTCTTACAAGGCTACGAAGTAGGCTACAAATATGTTAGACATGAAATGAACAATAAAATAGGTTACATTTTACCTCTCCTAATTATCAGATTGGCTGTTGTTTTTCTACTGACGTTACCCTAGTGGAGAAATGTATGTGGAACACAAAGACTCGCCACCTAATCTGGGAATAATTGTTGTTTCAGACTGAAAAGAGAAAGAAATTGGGATTGCGAACTGGTTTCAAAAAGAGTTGTTAATTCGTCACTAATCACGGCTCATTGTCATTCTCAGAAAACTAAAAGTCTGTGTACACAGAAGTCAGTCATCTGCATGCTGTGAGGTGGATGGATTATCTCGGCATAGAAGTGCTCACTAACACAGATTTACACAGATTTGTGAACAATATTTGAGAGAAATAGGCCTTTTGTGTACATAGAAAAGCCTTAGATCTTTGAGTTCAGCTAATGATAAATGGGGGCAAAAATAAAAGTGTTGCATTTAAAATTTTGTTTAGTGCAGTATATAGTTAGATTTCTTTTCATATTAATGAAGGACAATAAAGAGATGTCCATTCTATAGGAGTGGAGACAGGAACAAAAGGCCATCAGAATGACCTCCATGAAGATTAAAGATTCCCAGACTTCTACCTCTTTTCAAATGAAAGTTAATACTTCTAGCCTGCTCAAATGTAGACGTTTCTGAGATGAAAATAATAGCGTAATTATAAAACTAAACAATGATCAGTACAATTCGACAACAGTTACCAGGGGGGGAAATGTCCAATAAGATAGTGTTAGAATTGGGTTAACTTTTAGGTGTAGCCTAGGCATTGCCGGTTTAAGGTTAATGGGAAGGTTAAGTGTAGGTTAAATCTCAGTTCCTCAAAATAATAGAAAAACTTTTGTGTGTGTGTGTGTACGTGAGTGAGTAAACACAAAGCAACCTTCAAAATACAAAAATCAACTTATCCCAATATGAGACCCTCTAAAAAATAACATGCTTGATTAGACTCAATAGACACAGAGCAAACCTCCCAATCACTGGAATGCATCTCTAACAATCTACATCCAGGTACTCTACAAATAGTTATATTCTGAAGTTTTTATGCTTGTTGCTAAACAAACTATCAATGACTGTTTTGATGGAATTGAGGATAGATTAATGTTTGATCACTAATTCACTGCTCTTTCCATGCAGACATTGCATTACAATGGTGATCAGATTTCATAATGAACTCTGAAGCTGTATGACACAAGGCTTTTTCCAGGACTCAAATCGCATACTACATACTACGTACTACAAGTACGTAGTTTGCGGATAATGGTAAAGTACGTACTTTTTAGTACACAGTAAGCTAGTATGCCAGTATTGGGACCGCCTGCCACAGACTACCTTGTCATAAAATTGCATCTCAACATTAGATTTTGGCGCTCATTAACATCATGCCAAATATGAATAATTAGCTAGACACCATTAAGCATTGTGTTAAACCAGAGGTGGGGGACTCGAGTCACATGACTTGACTCGAGTCTGACTCGAGTCACAATTTTCAGGACTTGTGACTTGCTTGATTAAAGTATGAAAATGACTGGACTTGACTTTGACTTGAGAACAAGTTACTTGAGACTTGACTTGACTTGAAGTGGAAGACTCGACAATGACTTGAACTTATAATAAACAAACAGCAATAAAATTATTTTATATGTTGTGACATCAGCACCACTAATCAGCGTATGTGCCTTTAACGCTGCACAATTCAAACCGCGCCAAACATGGCAGACAGTAACGTTAGTCGAGCTCCACAAATAGTATCGTTTGGATACAAGGACTTTGAACTGGACCGTGTGAATAAAAAAAGATTTGCCAGATGCAAAATATGCAAAAACGACAAATTTCATTCGTTATTTTAAGAACCACAAGGAAAGGTAAGTAAGTAATCTCTTTATATTCAGTTTCACTATGATCTATAACGATTAAGTTACTAATGTAATGAATTAATCTTTTGTTTGTCCTAATTTGGCCTTGGTTGCATATTATATATATATTTTTTTTCTGTATTAAATGTGGGCATTTTCAAGTGTTTGTGGACTGCGTGTGGAAACTAAAAAGCATTGTGCTTACACCATAACAGTTAACTTTACTGCATGAAAGGCTAACATGGAGGCGCCGATGTGATTAATAGCACCTAAACATTTCGAATAGTTTTTTTTTTTTACCCGTACAGACAAGAATAATTACAGCGTAATTACATATTAGGCAGTTTTTCAGTCACAATAATTAGTTTATAAGGTTGTTATTATTAGCCCTTATTACATGGATTGACTGAATTCCAGTGCAGAATGCGTGTAATTTCTTGATAACTGACCGTTGTCATGAAAAACAGCGCGTACGCAGCAGGATTCTAACCTGAGACGGAACGGACTATTTTCTTTAGAGGAAGCAATACAGTCGTTTTTAAATCAATAAATTCCTTTTGAAATCAATATTTTGTGTCAAATTATAGATTTATTTGGTAGGTAGCCATGTAATAAGCGGGGTAAGGTATAGTGTGGCGGTTGTTATAGCGAATACAACCCCTTCAGGCTGATTCAAGATCCCTCCGCTTCGTCCCCCCAAATAATTGTATCGCGGAGGAGAAAAATATTTGATTTTGAAATCGAGCTTCGCACCGAGCGCACGTCAGAAACAGAGGACAGTGTGTGTGTGTGTGTTCATCTCTTTAGAACTGTGACTTGACTTGACTTGAAACTTATAAGGACTCGACTTGACTTGCTTAGGGTGAACCCTTGACTTGACTTGAGTTGCTTGATTTATCTGAACTGTGACTTGAGACTTGACTCGAGACTTGATGGTTAAGACTTGAGACTTGCTTGGACTTGACCATGTGTGACTTGTCCCCATCTCTGTGTTAAACTGACTAACATTCCTTATGAAGTTTACTTCCACCACAAATAGCATCTATGAACTGTATGGCTTTTGCCACTGGCCGTTTTAACAGCTTATTAGCCAGTAATAAGCATATTATCTACTTACTACTTGGAATAGTCATAAGAATTAAGCAAATGCTAGCGAGACTGAACACGAACTTCACACTGCCAAAGCTATTGAATTTCACCGCACAACGTTTGTTTTTTGTTTCATACATGAATGATATTGATGCAATAAGTATCAATATAGGTGATGATAACAGACTTTTCCGTCAAGTGAAAATACGAGAAAATAGCCGAAACCCCTCTTTTTTTACTGCACTGAAGGGGTTGTGGACTATATTATCCCAAAAAGCATGCACGTGCTTCGAAAATCCACCAGAAAGAGTAGACAATCCTGGAACCTTTGGCTTACTATTTTCAACATACTATGGTTTGAGAAATACAAAGCTTCTCGCATACTAATCTGACAGACTATATAGTATGCAAGCATGCGATCAGAGACAGCAGGGGTGAAAGGGGGTGGGAAGAGCAGTGTCAGGGCAATGGAGGCGGAGTTAAACAGATTGACATTTACGTCTTTGGAGAGAGGGGGAGTTGATGGGTGAGTCAGACGAAACTGATGGCTGCAATTCATAGACGTTGGGGAAGTTGTCATTGCTAAAGTGCTAAGAGGTGGAGACTTAATGAAAATATGTAGGGATCAATAGAACTACTAAAACAGAGAGGATTAGACTAATAGTCAAAGCAGCAGAGAGACACCTTGATATGATGGGCTGACCTGGGTTAAATGTAGTCTAAAACAGAGAGGATCAGACTCATAGTCAAAGCAGCAGAGAGACACCTTGATATAATGGGCTGACCTGGGTTAAATGTAGTCTAAAACAGAGAGGATTAGACTAATAGTCAAAGCAGCAGAGAGACACCTTGATATGATGGGCTGACATGGGAAGAGGTACAGGAGGACCACAATCAGCCAGACAGGAGCCATGTGTCAGTGGATTGGAACTATTGTTGTCATTCTACAGTAGAACGATCCAAGATTGTTGCAGAATGGACAGGAGTTCAAGATATTTATTGTGGACAGTCCTGATGAGATGGATTTGATCTGTATAAAGGAAACATGGCTAAAACCAAATGAGTTTGATATCCAAGGATGTGTGGTGGTGTGGAGAGACAGGGGAAATGGGGGGGTTGAGCCACCTTTAGGAACAAGGACTCCTGTGTAGATTGGTAGGTTAGGGTGCTGAGCAGGAATATACTGTTGTTGAGGTTTGGTTGGGGGGGTGCTGGTGGTTATAAATGATTACAACCCTTGTCTGAGACTGGAACAGGTGAAACTGGAGAGGGTGGAGGGTCAGGACAGATGAAAGGTTGTGTGGGGATTTTAATGCTTTGGGGGGGTTACAGACGGATGGGAATAGGCATTTAATGGAAGTGGATGACTTGGTGTCTTAACAATGGTCAGGATTGATGTTAGAACAGGAAAGGAGTCTGTTTTGGACCTGACTATGGTGTCTAGTACGATAGCAGGAGACTGTGAATGGGAGGTGTTGGGGGACAGTAGGGAGTGATCATTACCCCATTGTGTGTAAAGTAGGTCCATATTTGGGCTAACCTGTAAGAGGATGAGTAAAGGGGAAAGGACAGAACTAGGGGGGAGGAGCCTGGTGATGGACAGGAGGGAGGACGTCAAAGCTGCTCTGAATGCTCTGTTTACTATGGCGGAGGTAAAAAGACCCAAAAAGGGCCTTCATTTATCAATGTTGCGTACAAATAGAAATACTTTACAATGTGTGTAAATGTAAGCACATCTCTGAGCATGCGTACGCACAGCACCTTGTAGAAAAGTCAAACTGCACTTAACACTTAAGCTACTAATAGTTTTCTCAAGGTGCTTTCCACCTCAGGAGGGGAAAACGGGGAATTATCCAAGCTGTGTACAGTAAGGATGGGAAACTGTTGACCTTAACTGAGGAGGTAATTGGGCGGTGGAAGGAACACTTTGAGGAACTCCTAAACACAAACACACCCTCTATAGTGGAGGCAGAGCTGGAGGCTGATGGGGAAGCATTGTCAATCTCCATGGCAGAAGTCACTGAGGTAGTCAAACAACTCCACAGTGGCAAAGCTCCGGGGATTGACGAGATCTGTCCAGAAATGTTGAAAGCTTTGGGTGTGCAGGGGACGTCTTGGATGACACGCCTCTTCAACACTGCGTGGGAGTCGGGGAAAGTGCCTAAGGAGTGGCGGACCGGGGGGTGTTCAAAAAGGGGGACCAGAGGGTGTGTGCCAATTACAGGGGTATCACATTTCTCAGCCTCCCTGGGAAAGTCTACTCAAAGGTACTGGAAAGGAGGGTTCGGCAGATAGTCGAACCTCAGATTGAAGAGGAACAATGCAGATTCCGTCCTGGTCGCGGAACAACCAACCAGCTCTTTACTCTTGCAAGGATCCTGGAGGGGGCCTGGGAATATGCCCATCCAGTCTACATGTGTTTTGTGGATCTGGAGATGGTGTATGACCGGGTTCCCCGGGAGATACTGTGGGAGGTGCTGCGGGAGTATGGGGTGAGGAGGTCCCTTCTGAGGGCTATCCAATCCCTGTACGTCCAAAGTGAAAGCTGTGTTTGGGTTTTCGGTAGTAAGTTGGACTTGTTCCAGGTGGGGGTTGGCCGCTGCCAGGGCTGCGCTTTGTCACCAATCCTGTTTGTAATTTTTATGGACAGGATATTGAGGCGTAGTCGGGGTGGGGAGGGGTTGCAGTTCGGTGGCCTGGGGATCTCATCGCTACTTTTTGCGGATGGTGTGATCCTGATGGCATCAACAGTCTGTGACCTTCAGCACTCACTGGACCAGTTCGCAGCCAAGTGCGAAGCGGTTGGGATGAGGATTAGCACCTCCAAATCTGAGGCCATGGTTCTCAGCAGGAAACCGATGGAGTGCCTCCTCCGGGTAGGGAATGAGGCGTTACCCCAAGTAAAGGAGTTCAAGTATCTCGGGGTCTTGTTCGCAAGTGAGGGGACAATGGAGCGGGAGATTGGCCGGAGAATCGGAGCAGCGGGGGTGGTATTGTATTCGCTTTACCGCACCGTTGTGACGAAAAGAGAGCTGAGCCGGAAGGCAAAGCTCTCGACATACCGCTAAATTTTCCTTCCTACCCTCACCTATGGTCACGAAGGTTGGTTCATGACCGAATGAACAAGATCGCGAGTACAAGCGACTGAAATGGGTTTTCTCAGAAGGGTGGCAGGCTTCTCCCTTAGGGATAGGGTGAGAAGCTCAGCCATCCGTGAGGAACTCGGAGTAGAGTCGCTGCTCCTTTGCATTGAAAGGAGCCAGTTGAGGTGGTTCGGGCATCTGGTAAGGATGCCCCCAGGATGTCTCCCTAGGGAGGTGTTCCAGGCACGTCCAGCTGGAAGGTGACCTCGGGGTAGGCCCAGCACTATGTGGAGAGATTATATTTCGACACTGGCCTGGGAATGCCTTGGGATCCCCCAGTCAGAGATGGCAAATGTGGCTCGGGAAAGGTAAGTTTGGGGTCCCCTGCTGGAGCTGCTGCCCCCGCGACCCAATACCGGATAAACGGATGAAGATGAGAGGTGCTATCAAATTCATAAACAGGAAACCATTTAAGCGTGAATAATTATGTAAATTAGAAAGACAATGAAATGTAAGGTTGGAGGCAATTTAGTTATACCAGTTAAATAATAAAAAAAGGGGACACTGAGGAATATTGACTTGTCGAAAATGGCAATATTGCATTTCTCGAGGATCTGACAAAAGCTGTGTTTAGCAGGGAGGGTGTTTTTAATGAGCGTGCAAATGTTTTTGTTGAGAGCTATGCTTCACTTATTAGTAGATTTCGTTTTCCATTCATTTTGTCATGTATATATGTTATATGTATTGTCAAGCAAGTATATTTAGCTGCGGTCCATGTCTGAATATGGTTGTGATAATAAAGCTTGACTTGTCATCAGTTGGTGTGTCTGGTATTCCTTCAGGGTCTGGGAGAGGATAATAGTTTATGTAGGGTATATTCTGTAACTTTGGTGATTTATGAACCTGGTGGGGGGGCTTCCAGCTTGATTTGACATCTGGGTGGGACTTCTGGTGTGAAGTATGGACTTCCTGTATGCTGTGTGTTAGGGCGGGACCTCCGGGATGATACATGCATGTCCGGTGACTTTTATAATTTATGATTGCATTGATGTGGCCGTGTTTGATGTTTTAGATCACACTTGTCTGGGATAAACACCACGGACCAAGTGTTATAACAAGTGCGATATATTTGATGTTTAAGAAATGGGTCTTAGGGTTCCGTAATGTTAAATTCCCAGGAAATAAATAAGTGTTATATCAGTGGCAAGACGTTTGATGTTAAACCTTTTCACGGGTGAGTTTCAAATATCCCTCAACGGCCCCCTAGCATGCGTTTTTCTGCGTGTGATTTCAGTACTCATTCAGAGTTCCAGAATGTGATTATTAAGTCACAATACATTTCATTCACAGCTTCCCAAAAACACCATGCTGCTAAATAGTTATGCATAACATTTTTTATTTAAATTGTATTAAAAAACCTCTACCGGTAGTAACTGTTAAAAATGTATATTGAATAATTATTGACCAATCTTAAAAATGCTCTCATGTTTCTAAAGATCGCGGCGCAAAAGATACTGACATGCTTCACTTGTTGTATCAATAAAACATACACTAACTATCAGGTAATAGGTGGTATGTAAATCATTTATTTACGTAATTATTCAGAACATCTCAAAAGTTTATGACAAATTATGAAATCCGATTTTAGCATTTAGTAATGGACAAATACGATCAGTGAAAAGATTTTTGAAGATTAGGTTGAGCTTTTTTCTCAAGAGCAATTCCTGATGGGGACAAGAAAAGTAGTGCTCTTGAGAAAAAAGCTCAATGCCCTGGTTCCAGCTTCATGAGACCATAACACATTTTCCCACATGCTTTTGGGAGACATGATGTTTGTTTTTGCAAACTTTAGCCGGGCTTGGATGTTTTTCTTTGTAAGAAAAGGCTACCATCTTGCCACCCTACCCCATAGCCCATTCATATGAAGAATATGGGAGATTTTTGTCACATGTAGCACACAGCCAGTAGTTGACAGAAATTCCTGCAGTTCCTTTAATGTTGCTGTAGGCCTCTTAGAAGCCTCTCTGAGCAGTTTTCTTCTTGTCTTTTGATACATTATTTTGATACATTATCTCTGTCGTGCCATATTTTCTCCACTTGTTGATGACTGTCTTCACTGTGTTCCATGGTATATCTAATGCTTTGGAAATTATTTTGTACCCTTCTCCTGACTGATATCTTTCAACAATGAGATCACTCTGATGCTTTGGGAACCTCTCTGCGGACCATGGCTTTTGCTCAGAGAAAATGTCAGGAAAATCCTACTAGAACAGCTGAACTTTATTTGTGATTAATCTGAGTCACTTTAAGTGATAGCAGGTGTGTAATGACTTCTATTTAACTTTTTAACATGAGTTTTCAATTTGTTTTTCAATTGAATTGTTCACATTATAGGTCACATTAAAAGTGGAAAAAAGTTCTGACATGATTTATCTTTGTCTCATTTTTTTACATCACAAAAACCTGGCATTTTCACAGGGGTGTGCAGACTTTTATATCCACTGTATTACAAGTGAAAACAAAAATAGACCAGCAGTCGAAACACATTCATATTGATGGTGTAGTAATATTGGAATAATAATAATAAATAAATTAGGTTTTTCTCAAATTTACAATGATCCAGGTTGATATCATATCAATGTACTATGACTTTGAAACTGTGTTCATGCTACACAAAAGTACAGGTAGGCAGGTCTGTATTTGCCGCATTACATAATGCAAAACAACATGACAACTTAATACCACATTATTGAATACTAATAGAGACATACTTGAGTTTCTCCAGTCTCCAGTGTGGATCTTTCAGTCCAGCAGAGAGCAGTCTGACTCCCAAGTCTCCTGGGTGATTGTAGCTCAGATCCAACTCTTTCATGTGTGAGGGGTTGGACTTGAGACCAGAGACCAGAGAACCACAGCCTTCCTCTGTGACCAGACAACCTGACAACCTGCACAGAGTTGATCATGATTTCATAAACACCAGCATCAGGTGAAAAGAGAACATCAGTAGTATATTTCTTAAAAATAACATAATACTGACCTCAGTGTTTCCAGTTTACAATGTGGATTTCCCAGTCCAGAAGAGAGACACTTTGCTCCTGAATTCCCCAGGTCATTGTTACTCAGGTCAAGCTCTCTTAGGTGACAGGAGTTTGACATCAGAGCTGAGGCCAGCAAATCACAGCCTTCCTCTGTGACTCCACAGAATGACAGCCTGTGGACAGTTAATCATGACTTTACAAACACCAGCAGGACGTAAATAGAGAGAATGGATGGAGAATATGACTGTCAAATATCACAATACTGACCTCAATGACTCCAGTTTACAGTTTGGATCCACAAGTCCAATGAAGAGCAATTGTACACCTGCATTTGCCAGGTCATTGTCACTCAGATCCAGCTTTTTTAAGTTTGATGAGTTTGACTTCAGAGTTGATGCCAGAGAACGACAGCCTTCCTCTTTGAACCGACAGCCTGACAGTCTGCAGAGAGTTTAACATGACTTAACAAAATGCTGACATTAAGATCTTCCTTGTGAGATACTGACTAGAAGTTGACAGGGGAACAGGTCTTTACGGTCCTAATCATTATGATAGACACTATGAGCTACTTAGTTTATTATCTGGATGGATTTTGGATGGGTAAAATGCACAGGGAAATGTTGTACATTCTTATTTTGAATCGACCTTAGCAAGCTGGCTTAATCTTCTCTTGGTCTGATGCAGTAAAGACAACTCAATTTGCTGCACTGCTGTCTCATACATCTGAACTCTAGGCACTAATGACTTATTTACATTACCATACATTTTCCAAACACAACATTATTTTCTTGTGTAAACTTGAAGAGATAGGGTCTGGCAAATCTTCAATTGAGCCCCCAAGAGGTCTGCAAGGGTGATATTCCCTCAATTGATGCCCACAATCCTGCGTCATAAATCTCAAACATGCCACAGCAAATAAAAATATGGAAATGATTATGCAAACTAACTATATCTAGTATTTTATTCTCTCTTTCATAAGGTTAATAAGCCCACAAATCTTCATTTAATAATAATTCACTGAGTCATCGTCGCCCCAAATGTGTGAGACAGACCAAACTGGGGGTTCTGGACTAGTGTGACAAATACAAACTACTAGCCTCCTCACCTCAGAGTCTCCAGTCTACATTGTGGATCATCCAACATAGCAGAGAGCAGCTTCACTCCTGAATCCTTAAGGACATTGTTACTCAGATCCAGCTCTTTCAGATGTGAGGGGTTTGACTTCAGAGCTGAGACCAGAGAACCACCACCTTTCTCAGTGATTCCACAACCTGACAGTCTGGAAAAAGATTATTATACTGTTTAGAATAACTTTAGAATAGTGTCTATGGATTATATAATTGTAACACTGGTGCACACTTTCAAAACTGACATTGCCAATAAACAACACTAGAATGAAAGTTTATATAAAGAAAAGAAACTACTTAAGGTCCTATGCAGAAAAGAATCACTGTTGTCAGCCAATAAATATATGATAGATGTCAGAAGAGTGTGTGTCTGTGTGTGCGTGTGTGTGTGTGTGAGGAGGGGAGTAGCATGAATGATAAAAAACTGTAAAAGAGGGGTGAATCTATGGACCAAAGAGGGTTCGAATGAATATTAGTTTGAATGGTTGATAAACCTGGAAAGTAAGTCTGAGAAAGTAAAATCATTTGTATAGTAATATCTGTTTCATTTCAGACATGGGTTAGTTGTTTATATTGCCTATTAGCTTACATTAAGTTTATTTGGAAACTCTGAATGTAAGATCCAGACCAGACACCACTGCACAACCTTCACATACTCACACACACACACTCACACACACATTCCTGAATGTTACTCCCACCCCAGATTCAGTTCTCCCTCAGTTCACCACTCTTTAGGAGGTATTGTTTTCCACACATACTAAGCCTGTTGTTTGAAATCATTATCATCCTAGTCTATCTGTGTGCCATGTTTTGCTAATAGTTTTTCCCAACCAGTCTCTACCTAATCCTTGTCTGTATTGTTACCTGTGACATTTGACCAATCTGTCTGTCTCCTGGATTACCCTGCTTGACTGCCGTCTTGTACCTTAGCCTTGACCTGAACACCCAGAGTTCTCTATCTTGCCTGTCTGAAGTGATTCCTATTTTTGCCTGATCCCTGTACCTTTGGAATAAACTGTGTCCTCTGAGCCTTGAACCACAATAACCTGACTTGTCAGTAGTATTCGTTACACTGAACACTACAATCTCACACATTACCTAAAACATTTCTGATCCTACAGGCAGCAGTGAGCTACACAGTAACCCTATACGCAGGTGAAATAATAATCTAAAAAGTATTTCAAATAAAGAAATTATGAAACCATTTCTCATAATATGGGCTCAGAAATGTCTTTCTCTGTGGACACATCCACTATTTAACACTGTTTATACACTATCACTTGAATTTATGTAATAGTGATTCACTCTCACTCACAACTGTATGGGAAGGCAGACCTTTCTGACTTCCCATATAGTTGTGATGGTCTGAAAAAGAATATCTAGCTGATGTATCCAGGCTACGTTATCCCCCAAAAACATATTGTCTAAATAACCCAGATGTAGTAAACTATCGTTGGTGGTTGAGTTAAGCCCTGAATGTATTGTGATCCTAGCAACACCTTTGTTGGACTGTACCAGGTGGTTGGGGACTTCGTCCTGCTGGGAGCTCAGGGCTGGTGGAGGTTCACCCATTGACAACAGCAGATGTTTTTAGTCCCTTGTTGTAGTGTAACTCTGCTGTGGTATTATTATAATTAGTGATGGCCATTAAGGCTTTATTAGCATTATTTTAGCCGCTGGATATTTTGCTGGCAGCACTCAGATTTTTGTTATCACAATAAATGTATATGGTAATACGGTTAACAATCTAATCTGTGAAAAGGAACAGACAAGAATAACATTGTAACATAAAAACATAAAATGTACGGACTAAATTGTTCACTATATTGCCTTATATATTTTAATTATGGCTATTATTTTGAAAAGGAAAATCTGCTGCTAGAAGAACAGTAATGAAGCCTCGAATGGCCATAACTAATTATAATGTTAATTATCACCATGTCATATTAAAAATAAACTACTATTACTCACTTCAGAGTCTCCAGTCTACATTGTGGATCCTCCATCAAAGCAGAGAGCTTAATCACTCCTGAATCCTCTGGCTGATTGTAGCTCAGATCCAGTTCTTTCAGATGTGAGGGGTTTGACTTCACAGCTGAGACCAGAGAAGCACAGTCTTCCTCAGTGATTCCACAACTAGACAGTCTGTAAAGAGATAATGGTCATGTCAGAAATGACAAACAGTTCTGAATAACATTAGAAAAGCATCTTTATATTACACCAATGTCACGTCAACTTTATTTAAGGGCATACTTTTAAAACAGACACAGAACTAGAATGTTACTTCCAATATAGAAAAGCATCAATGTTGTTATTCAAACAAGGAATGAAACTCAAACAAGAAACCAGGCAAGCCTAGTTCAGCCGGCCTGCAATAGAATGTGTGCCCACATGGAAGGCTGCATCGTTAACCACTACACCACAGACCTGTATGTTTAACAGGTGTCAGTAAAGCCTCTTGTGTCTACCCTGAACAAATCCTCTATTTCCATTGACCGTTTTAACAGTCAATTGGCCATTCGTGAATGACATTGATACAGTTAAACTGACTAAGTTTACCTCCACCACAATTAGAGTCTACGAACTGTATGGCGTTTGCCACTGGCCGTTTTAACAGCATATTAGCCATTAATAGGCTTTACCAGTATCAACTAAATTACTGGAATAGTCATAAGATTTGAGAAATTGCTAGCGAGTCAAAGCAATTTTATTTCATGGCATAATAATGTACATTTTTTTTTCATTCGTGAATGACATTGATACAATAACTATCAATAAAGGTGACAATAACTAAATTGTCCACCAAGTGAAAAGACGAGAGAAACGTGGAATCAACCAGAAATAGTCGCAATACTGTATAACCGTAAATAGTTTTATTGCAGCCCACAAATAAAATGTATAAATGTTGTTGCTCACAATATAACTTAGGTCTTCCACGTTAGAGGCACTGTCTTTAACCAATATGCCACGGCATTACATGTCTCAGCAGTTGCTAGACTTCATTGAGCATTGAATTAAACTGACTAACGTTTCTTATTTAGTTCCTAGGAATAATCATAAGAACTGAGCAAATGCTAGCGAGACTGAAGATGAACTTTGTCAGATACAGTCACAATATAACCATATACAGTTTCCGTTAAGGCTTACCATAACGTAACTACTGTATGTTGTAGCCACAAAATGTTTTTGTCTATCCTGACCCAAAACACATGCACATATGCGTACTTCGAAAATCCACCAGAAACAGTGCAATATAAGCGTAAACCGTTTTATTTCAGGCTTACTATAATGTAGATACATTTAGCCAGCAACGTTTTCATCTATATGGACTAAATCATAATACATACTTCGCTTTGCCTGTGAGCAGATAGGAACAAGGGACCTTTAGTTTACAGGTCAGCTTCTCTAACCACTACGCTATTTAACTCAGTCGGACACTCACTCATTCACTTAGTAAGAGACATTCGCTCCGCTTAGGCGGTCCGGCAAAAAGTGGGGTGGATCTGTAGACATCAGAGGGTTTAAATGAATATTAGTTTGAATGATTTATAAACTTGGGGCCATATTCACAAAACACTATCTTACCACTAGGAGGACTCCTTAACAGCAGTAAAAGTGTCTAGCTAAGAGATTCCTCTTAAAACCTATTCACAAAGATGCTAAGACTTTTACTAAGAAATGGGGAGATGTCTTAAGCTAAGAGAAAGGGCGGGGTTGACCCCGTTGCTATGGATGATGTCATGTTCCACTAACAAGCCTACAGTACTTAATATTCCCTCAGTAATTGGCTGACAGGGGAGGGGTCTCTGTCAGTGAATTCATTACAGCAATACTGTAGAAGGATGTGTCATGTTGCCATATTGAAATAAAAATATTCAAATAAAAATGTAGGCCAAGTGTTACTGATTAAACATGAAACCAAGAATGATATACTGACTGGTCATGATGTGTTCAGCTAATTTTCAGCCACTTTCATGTCTGGCAGCTCGTAAACAAATGCTTGTTCATCTTTTGATGGTGCAATAATTTGTGCAATGTGTCTCAATGTACAATGTGTCTCAATGTACAATGTGTCTCAATGTACAATGTGTCTCAATGTGAAATGTGTCTCAATGTGCAATGTGTCTCAATGTACAATGTGTCTCAATGTGAAATGTGTCTCAATGTACAATGTGTCTCAATGTGAAATGTGTCTCAATGTACAATGTGTCTCAATGTACAATGTGTCTCAATGTACAATGTGTCTCGATGTACAATGTGTCTCAATGTACAATGTGTCTCATAGCACCAACTACACCAGATAGTCCAGCTATGGCCATGAAGTCAGCTTTGTTTCTTTGTAGTTGGCGAACATCAAGAGGAAACTGAATGATTTGTTAGACTGAGATTAGAGGACTGAGATATACGTAGTTCATCTGTGCTGTGTAGCTGCATTTTCCCGGTGGCCAAGTAGCTCTGAGTTGTCACAACCTTTATCTCTGGTGTTATTAGGATGTTTCTGTTTGTTGGTGAAGTGATTTAATCCCTGACTGGCTCTACTATGATCATAATACCCTCTCAATTAAGATGATGCCTTTTTAAAAGCTCAGTCTCATGAAATGTTTCTAAAATCTTGTCCTGATTACGAGGCAGATTGCCAGTAGCCCTTTTGGGATTGTTTGTGGGTTGGTCTTACTGACTTAAGAGATCTCTTGACTGCCCTTAACTTTTCACAGATTTAGGAGCTGGTTATAGCATTAAAATGCTTAGTAAAATACTCTTAGGCCTAAAATTAGGACTGACACGCCCATTGTTTTTAAGAGTTCCTCTTAAATCAGCAAGTAAGGAAATACTTTGAGTCTTAAAATATTTTCTGAATGTGGCCCCTGTTGAATAGGGTTCCCCACAAGGTTAATGGCAGGTCCCCACTATGGAAAATTAGATTTCCGGCTTCGGGGTTTGGTTTGTAGTAAACATTTTGTGGTAAAAATGTTTTTTTTGATTTTGATTACTTTTAGATCTAGGAGTTAGATTTAGTGTTTAGTGTTAGGTGACAGAGTGAAGTTTATTTAAGGCATAAGTGTTAGCTTACTGAGTTTAGGGGTGGAGTTAGTATAAGGGAAGAGTTAGGTTAGAAATATGTTTAGGATTAGAGAATAAGGAACATGGATTTCTGAGTTTCCAGTCACTATATGGACATAAAAACAAGATTGTGTTTTACTGTAAATCCCACTGGATATAAATATATTTTAAGAAATATGTGCATTTGAAGTTAATTAACTGATTAAAGTAAAGAGTCTTAAAGCAATAAGATCTGAGAAAACAGGAGATGATATTTTAGATGTACAAAGCCTTCAGCATAATAATACTGTATACATCAAAACATTACCAGGACTTACATTGCTCTCTTACAGGTTTTCACTACCGGCAGCAACCTCCGATAACCTTCCTTTGATGTCTTGTATGTCTTCATGTCAAACTCCTCCAGTACCTCCTCTGACATCAGTAACAGGTAGGCCAGGGCTGAACATTGGTGAGGTTGTAGTTCTGTTTCTGAAAGAGTCCCTGATCGTAGGGAGGTCTGTATGTCTTCAACTAGAGAGTTGGCACCAAGTTCATTCAGACAGTGGAACAAGTTGATGATCCTTTCTGGGGAGGATTCTATCATGATTATATCTGAAAGGTACTCAACGGTTCTCTTAACTGTTTCCTCATTACTCTGTGTTGTACTTCCTGTCTGTGTCAGAATCCCTTGTAAGAGATTCTGATTGGACTCCAGTGAGAGACCCAGAAGGAAGCGGAGGAACAGGTCCAGGTGTCCATTCTTACTCTTCAAGGCCTGGTCTACTGCTCTCCTGTGTAAGTCAGATAACCTGTCTGCTCTCCTGTGTGGGTCAGATAACCTGTCTGCTCTCCTGTGTGGGTCAGATAACCTGTATGCTCTCCTGTGTAAGACAGAAAACATGCCTGCTCCCCTGTGTAAGACAGATAACATGCCTGCTCCCCTGTGTAAGTCAGATAGCCTGTCTGCTCTCCTGTGTGAGTCAGATAGCCTGTCTGCTCTCCTGTGTGAGTCAGATAGCCTGTCTGCTCTCCTGTGTAAGTCAGATAGCCTGTCTGCTCTCCTGTGTGAGTCAGATAGCCTGTCTGCTCTCCTGTGTGAGTCAGATAGCCTGTCTGCTCTCCTGTGTGAGTCAGATAGCCTGCCTGCTCTCCTGTGTGAGTCAGATACCCTGCCTGCTCTCCTGTGTGAGTCAGATACCCTGCCTGCTCTCCTGTGTGAGTCAGATACCCTGCCTGCTCTCCTGTGTGAGTCAGATACCCTGCCTGCTCTCCTGTGTGAGTCAGATAGCCTGTCTGCTCTCCTGTGTGAGTCAGATACCCTGCCTGCTCTCCTGTGTGAGTCAGATACCCTGCCTGCTCTCCTGTGTGAGTCAGATAGCCTGTCTGCTCTCCTGTGTGAGTCAGATACCCTGCCTGCTCTCCTGTGTGAGTCAGATAGCCTGTCTGCTCTCCTGTGTGAGTCAGATACCCTGCCTGCTCTCCTGTGTGAGTCAGATAGCCTGTCTGCTCTCCTGTGTGAGTCAGATACCCTGCCTGCTCTCCTGTGTGAGTCAGATAGCCTGTCTGCTCTCCTGTGTAAGTCAGATAACCTGTCTGAGGTAAACATTTGCTCATTATAATACCAATCTGGGTTCTGAGTGGGGGGGAAGACATGTTCCTCCTTGCTAAGACAAGATTCTAGAACATGTACTGCTGCTAGGAACTCCTGAATGGTCAGATGAACAAAGCTAAAGACCTTCTCTTGGTAAAGCCCATATTCTTCTTTAAAGATCTCTGTACACAGTGCTGAGTACTCTGATGCCTCTGAGACCACAATGCCACACTCTCTCAGGTCCTCCTCATAGAAGATCAGGTTGCCCTTCTGAAGCTGTTGGAAGGCCAGCTTTGACAACTTCAGGATCATGTCTTTGTCTGACTGAGACAGTTCCTTTGGATTTGTTTCTGTGGATTTGTTGTACTTTTTGTTTTTCATACTGGTTTGGATGAGCAGGAAGTGTTCGTACATCTGAGTCAGAGTTTTGGGAATTTCTTCTTTCTTTGCTTCATTCAGCATCGTCTCAAGGACAGTGGCTGATATCCAACAGAAGACTGGTATGTGACACATGATGTGGAGGCTTCTGCATGTTTTTATGTGCTTGATGATTTCATTGGCCAGATTCTGGTCTGTGATTTTCTTCCTGAAGTACTCCTCTTTCTGTGGCTCATTGAACCCTCGTATCTCTGTGACTTGGTCAACACACTCAGGAGGGATCCGATTGGCTGCTGCAGGTCGTGTGGTTATCCAGAGGAGAGCAGAGGGAAGCAGATTCCCCTCGATAAGGTTTGTCAGCAACACGTCCACTGAGGTTGGTTCTGTGACATCACAGCACTTCTTATTGTTTTTAAAGTCTAGAGGAAGTCGACACTCATCCAGACCATCAAAAATAAAATATGTTTTGGTTAAACCATCTTCAATTCTGTTAATTTCTTGCAGTTCTGGAAAGTAGTGGGAAATAAGTTGCATCAGACTATATTGGTCCTTTTTCAGGTTCAGGTCACGGAAAGGAAGAGGAAATATTAAATGAACATCCTGATTTGCTTTTTCCTCTGCCCAGTCAAGGATGACCTTCTGCACAGAGACTGTTTTTCCAATGCCAGCGATTCCTTTAGTCAAGTTTCTCCTCACACCTTTATTCTGATGTTGTTTAATTGGCTTGAAGATGTCATTGCATTTGATTGGTGTTGCTGGTGTGGTTTGTCTCTTGGACGCCATCTCGATCTGTCTGACTTCATGTTCTTCATTAACTCCTTTACTTCCACCCTCTGTGATGTAGAGCTCTGTGTAGATGTCCTTTAATAGAGTTTGGTTTTCATGCTGTCCAGATCCTTCACAAATCATTTCATACTTCTTTTTCAGTTTAGTCTTCATTTGATGTTGGAGCCTCAGAAGAGTTTGACCTAAAGGAAAAAATTAGAATGATTGTAGTACAATTCTCAAATAATGTTAGACTCAATGCCAACCACTGAATGTTAAAGCAGATTAACACAATCTGGTATTTAAGTTATTTAAATAATAGACAATATCTTAGCTGGGTTAATGTGTGTCTGTCTGGAGAGACTCATTAGAGAGACAACTTCCTCTAAAATGAGTCTCTCTGGGAAGCAGTTAGTAGAGATCTCTCCCTTATTCCCTCCCTTTCTCCCATCTCTCTCCTTTCTCTCCTCCCTCAGACTTTTATGTGTTTTCATTGACAGGCTGTAAGGCAACACAAGGTGAACATTTTCCCTTTCCACTATACATTTGGTTTCTGTTTAATAACTACGAAATGGATTCACTTAATACACTATTCCTCCATTTGCTTTGCATGTTACATGGACTGATATATTAAGTGTGGAATGATAAAAGGCCTGAGCCGAGAGAACACAGAGAAGGAACGGGGAAGACACTGTTGTTGCTGCTGTTGTGGGCGACACCAGACCGGGGCCCAATTAGCCCCCCAAGAAGGATTCAGGAAGGCAACGACATGTGTCACTTGAGCCGACTGCCATCCGATCCACCAGTCAAAAAGACCCCCTGTCCTCCACCCAGCCCTGTCTTAGATCCACCAGTCAAAAAGACCTGGTACCCCTGGTGACAAGCCCCCCTGTCCTCCACCCAGCCCTGTCTTAGATCCACCAGTCAAAAAGACCTGGTACCCCTGGTGACAAGCCCCCCTGTCCGCCACCCAGCCCTGTCTTAGATCCACCAGTCAAAAAGACCTGGTACCCCTGGTGACAAGCCCCCCTGTCCTCCACCCAGCCCTGTCTTAGATCCACCAGTCAAAAAGACCTGGTGCTGCTGGTGACAAGCCCCCTGTCCTCCACCCAGCCCTGTCTTAGATCCACCAGTCAAAAAGACCTGGTACCCCTGGTGACAAGCCCCCCTGTCCTCCACCCAGCCCTGTCTTAGATCCACCAGTCAAAAAGACCTGGTACCCCTGGTGACAAGCCCCCCTGTCCTCCACCCAGCCCTGTCTTAGATCCACCAGTCAAAAAGACCTGGTACCCCTGGTGACAAGCCCCCCTGTCCTCCACCCAGCCCTGTCTTAGATCCACCAGTCAAAAAGACCTGGTGCTGCTGGTGACAAGCCCCCTGTCCTCCACCCAGCCCTGTCTTAGATCCACCAGTCAAAAAGACCTGGTACCCCTGGTGACAAGCCCCCTGTCCTCCACCCAGCCCTGTCTTAGATCCACCAGTCAAAAAGACCTGGTACCCCTGGTGACAAGCCCCCCTGTCCTCCATCCAGCCCTGTCTTGTCAGCAGCAGATCCACTGAGGTTGTCTCTGTTACATCACAACAGCTCTTGTTGTTCTTGAAGTCAAGGGGCAGTCGGGACTCATCCAGACCATCAAAGATGAACACAACTTTGTATTTGTTGTAGCTGGACATTCTTGCTTTCTCATTCTCAATTGAAAAATGACAGGAGTTGAATCAAACTGAGTTCTTCCCCTTTCATCAAATTCAGCTCCCTAAAAGGCAGGGAAAATACAAATTGAACATCCTGATTGGCTTTTCCTTCAGCCCAGTCCAGAATGAACTTCTGCACAGAGACTGTTTTTCCAATTCCAGTGACATCATTTGTCAGCACAGTTCAGATAGGTTTGTCTTGTCCTTTAATGGGTTTGAAGATGTTATTACATTTGATTGCTGTCTCTGGTCTTGCTTGTTTCCTGGTTCTTGGTTCTCAATCTGTCTCACCTCATGTTCATTATTGACTCCTCCACTTCCACCCTCTGTGATGTAGAGCTCTGTGTAGATCTTATTGAGTGTTGGGTTCCCTTGTTTAGCGGAACCCTCAAATACAGAAACCACTTCTTCAGGTTAGATTTGAGATCATTTTGGCAAATCATAGCAAGCTCATCTTAATGAATAAATATGATATTAATAATAGATGATATTAATGATGTCTTATCAAATGCCTACAGTATTGTATGAATTAATAAATAACACAGAGAAAATGAATTTTCCTTTAAATAATGACAGTATTCAGGCACGTGCACAGCTAAGGCTCAGTAATGTGTCACTTCAACACATCATCCACCCGTGTGAGCTGACAACTCTGCCCACTTTTTCAGATTCAGCACATGCCCTTCAGAAGGTCTGTGTACGGTCCTGACAGTATTGTATGATCTCTGTCTCATCTCATTCTTTCCTCTATGTTAAGTTATTAAACACAGATTCAACCATAAAGTCTTACTTTTCTCCAGTGTGTCAGCAAGCTCCTTCTGGTTCATGTTCTTCCTGTCTTTGGCACTGCTCTCCTGCTTCTCATCAGACAGAATTAATGTTAATGAAATATCAGAACAATATAAAAAAAATCCTGAATGTTTCACAAATGATCTTTCCTTAACAAATGTACATAAGAGGACCACATACACTGTATCTGGAGGACAGGTCTGTTTGATGACTCTGGACAGATTGACCACTGAGAATCTCAGACTCTGATCTCTCCTGTTGTTCTCTGTGGACAAAATGACATTACATCTACAATTTACAGTTTGTGAAAAAACATGTAAAGTAGCCAATAGACTCAGTAGCCAATAGACTCTGCTGGCTTTGACAAGACCAACATCACTTACCAAATAAGAATCAAAACCAGCTTGTACATGAAGAAAAGCAAATGCCCATAATGCAAAATATGTAACAATAAAACAACCCTATTAAGACTTTGGTGGGTTTTTTAATATAATGCATTATACTGCCATTATACCAGCTTCATTTAATGCATCTTAATGAAAATGACACAATACCTGGTGGTATTTATCATAATTTTTATCATGATTACTGTTACCATCATAATTCTTAATTGGCATCGTGGCTCAAAACAGCTCATGACCCTACCTGTTGTCATGGCGTCAGATAATGGGGAACCAGATAAACAAATAAGAAATAATATTGACAATCACCCATGACGTCTTCCTACCTTTGTTCAGTAGAAAAGTCTCCCTCTTGGAAGTTGTAAGGACGTCCCATAGACCTGTTACTCTTCATGGACACACAGTTTGGTACAGGGGAGGCTGGTCTCTCCTGCTGATTTGGCCTTCAAAAGAACAGAGACAAACATTATGTATCTTCACTGAACCCGGATGGGGAAAAATCTATCTTAAAACTAGAAAAACATTTACAGAAGTAAATGTAAGGGGCTTGCGAGCTTCTTTACATTTAAAAATATATAAGACTGAAGTTGGGAAACTGAAGTTTGTCATACCCGATAAATGATTAGGAATTTTCAGTTGTATAACCTAAACGTGAAATAAGAATGTGGGACACCAAGTAGAGCCAGTAGCTCCCTCTGCTGGCTGAGAAGAGACCGACACCACTTATCAGTTACAAACAAATTAAAGCAGCTCATTTCATAAATTCTTATTGAGGGGAGGATGGATGAGGCATTTATTGCAAGATCTTGGCATTAACCTCCTTCCCTCAGAAAGAGCATTGAAAAAGGATTATGGCTGGGTCTTCCAGCATGACAATGACCCGAAAAACACAGCCAGGGCAACTAAGGAGTGGCTCCGTAAGAAGCATCTCAAGGTCCTGGAGTGGCCTCGCCAGTCTCCAGACCTGAACCCAATAGAAAATCTTTGGAGGGAGTTGAAAGTCTGTATTGCCCAGCGACAGCCCCGAAACCTGAAGGATCTGGAGAAGGTCTGTATGGAGGAGTGGGCCAAAATCCCTGCTGCAGTGTGTGCAAAACTGGTCAAGAACTACAGGAAATGAATGAACTCTGTAATTGCACACAAAGGTTTCTGTACCAAATATTAAGTTCTGCTTTTCTGATGTATCAAATACTTATGTCATGCAATAAAATGCAAATGAATTACTTAAAAATCATACAATGTGATTTTCTGGATTTATGTTTTAGATTCCATCACTCACAGTTGAAGAGTACCTATGATAAAAATGACAGACTTCTACATGCTTTGTAAGTGGGAAAACCTGCAAAATCGGCAGTGTATCAAATACTTTTCCCCCCCACTGTATATATATGCTAATTTATGCTAATGAGCTAAATCCGCCAATCCGCAGATTCAGACCTGGGAGGTTAATACAAAAAACGGGCCTGCTTATACATGAAGAAAACAAATGCCCATAATGCTAAATATGTAACAATAAAACAACCCTATTCAGACTTTGGTGGGTTTTTTAATATAATGCATTATACTGCCATTATACCAGCTTCATTTAATGCATCTTATTGAAAATGACACCATACCTGGTGGTATTTATCATAATTGTTACCATCATAACTGTTACCATCAAAATTGTTAATTAGCATCGTGCCTCAGAAAAGCTCATGACCCTACCTTTGTCATGGCGTCAGATAATGGGGTACCAGATAAACAAATAAGAGACAATGTTGACAATCACTGACAATGACGTCTTCCTACCTTTGTTCAGTAGAAAAGTCTCCCTCTATGAAAGAAAAAGTAGGATCTATAGTCCAGTCACTCTCAATGGACACACAGTATGGCACAGGGGAGTCTGGTCTCTCCTGCTGATTTGGCCTTCAAAAGAACAGAGACAAACATTATGTATCTTCACTGAACCCGGATGGGGAAAAATCTATCTTAAAACTAGAAAAACATCTACAGAAGTAAATGTAAGGGGCTTGCGAGCTTCTTTACATTTAAAAATAAATAAGACTGAAGTTGGGAAAATCATACCATTTGAAATAATGTTCGTTTTGTCCATCTAACTTCATTGGTTCAAAAGAAATAGTACAACATTCAGTCAATGGAAACTATGTAAATAACGTTCATTAATTTAGTCATACCCGATAAATGATTAGGAATTTTCAGTTGTATAACCCAAAGAGTGGGCCAAAATCCCTGCTGCAGTGTGTGCTAACCTGGTTAAGAACTGCAGGAAACATATGAACTCATTCATTCATTCATCTTCTTCTGCTTCATCTGGGGCCGGAACACCCAGGAAGGTGTTCCGGAGGCATCCGAAACAGATGCCCAAGCCACCTCAGCTGACCCCTCTCGATGTGGAGGAGCAGCGGCTCTACTCCAAGCTCCTCCCGGGTGACCGAGCTTCTCACCCTATCTCTAAGGGATCACCCAGCCACCCTGCGGAGAAAGCTCATTTCGGCCGCCTGTATCCGGGATCGTGTCCTTTCGGTCATGACCCAAAGCTCATGACCATAGGTGAGAGTAGGAACGTAGATTGACCGGTAAATCGAGAGCTTCGCCTTGAGGCTCAGCTCTTTCTTCACCACGACAGACCAATACATCGACCGCATTACTGCAGAAGCTGCACCGATCCGTCTGTCAATCTCCTGTTCCATCCTTCCCTCACTCGTGAACAAGACCCCTAGATACTTAAACTCCTCCACTTGAGGCAGGCACTCTCCACCAACCTGAAGTGGGCAAGCCACCCTTTTCTGACTGAGGACCATGGCCTCGGATTTGGAGGTACTGATTCTCATCCCCACCGCTTCACACTCGGCTGCAAACCGTCCCAGCGCATGCTGAAGGTCTTGGTTTGAAGGGGCCAACACGACAACATCATCCGCAAAGAGCAAAGACGAAATCGTGTGGTCCCCAAACCTGACACCCTCCGGCCCCTGGCTGCGCCTAGAAATTCTGTCCATAAAAATTATGAACAGAACCGGTGACAAAGGGCAGCCCTGCCGGAGTCCAACATGCACTGGGAACAAGTCTGACTTACTGCCGGCAATGCGGACCAAGCTCCTGCTTCGGTCGTATAGGGACCTGACAGCCCTTAGCAAAGGACCCAGGACCCCATATTCCCAAAGCACCCTCCACAGGATGCCGCGAGGGACACAGTCGAATGCCTTCTCCAAATCCACAAAACACATGTGGACTGGTTGGGCAAACTCCCATGAACCCTCCAACACCACGTAGAGGGTATAGAGCTGGTCCAGTGTTCCACGGCCCGGACGAAAACCACACTGTTCCTCCTGAATCCGAGGTTCTACTATCGGCCGTATTCTCCTCTCCAGAACCCTGGCATATACTTTCCCGTATGAACTCTGTAATTGCAAACAAAGGTTTCTGTACCAAATATTAAGTTCTGCTTTTCTGATGTATCAAATACTTATGTCATGCAATAAAATGCAAATTAATTACTTAAAAATCATACAATGTGATTTTCTGGATTTTTGATTTAGATTCCATCACTCACAGTTGAAGAGTACCTATGATAAAAATGACAGACTTCTACATGCTTTGTAAGTGGGAAAACCTGCAAAATCGGCAGTGTATCAAATACTTTTTCTCCCCACTTAATATACATATGCTAATTTATGCTAATGAACAAAATCCTCCGATCCGCAGATTCAGACCTGGGAGGTTAATACAAAAAACGGGCCTGCTTATACATGAAGAAAAGCAAATGCCCATAATGCTAAATATGTAACAATAAAACAACCCTATTCAGACTTTGGTGGGTTTTTTAATATAATGCACTATACTGCCATTATACCAGCTTCATTTAATGGATCTTAATGAAAATGACACCATACCTGGTGGTATTTATCATAATTGTTACCATCATAACTGTTACCATCAAAATTGTTAATTAGCATCGTGCCTCAGAAAAACTCATGACCCTACCTGTTGTCATGGCGTCAGATAATGGGGAACCAGATAAACAAATAAGAGACAATGTTGACAATCACTGACCCTTGACTTCTTCTTACCTTTGTTTAGTGGAAAAGTCTCCCTCTATGAAGTATAAAGTAGGATCTATAGTCCAGTCACTCTCCATGGACACACAGTTTGGTACAGGGGAGTCTGGTCTCTCCTGCTGATTTGGCCTTCAAAAAAACAGAGGCAAACATTATTATATCTTCACTGAACCCGGATGGGGAAAAATCTATCTTAAAACTAGAAAAACATCTACAGAAGTAAATGTAAGGGGCTTGCGAGCTTCTTTACATTTAAAAATATATAAGAATGAAGTTGGGAAATTCATACCATTAGAAATAATGTTGGTTTTGTCCATTTAACTTCATTGGTTCAAAAGAAACAGTACAACATTCAGTCAATGGAAACTATGTAAATAACGTTCATTAATTTAGTCATACCCGATAAATGATTAGGAATTTTCAGTTGTATAACCTAAGGAGTGGGCCAAAATCCCTGCTGCAGTGTGTGCTAACCTGGTCAAGAACTGCAGGAAACGTATGAACTCTGTAATTGCAAACAAAGGTTTCTGTACCAAATATTAAGTTCTGCTTTTCTGATGTATCAAATACTTATGTCATGCAATAAAATGCAAATTAATTACTTAAAAATCATACAATGTGATTTTCTGGATTTATGTTTTAGATACCATCACTCACAGTTGAAAAGTACCTATGATAAAAATGACAGACTTCTACATGCTTTGTAAGTGGGAAAACCTGCAAAATCGGCAGTGTATCAAATACTTTTTCTCCCCACTTTATATACATATGCTAATTTATGCTAATGAACAAAATCCACCGATCCGCAGATTCAGACCTGGGAGGTTAATACAAAAAACGGGCCTGCTTATACATGAAGAAAAGCAAATGCCCATAATGCTAAATATGTAACAATAAAACAACCCTATTCAGACTTTGGTGGGTTTTTTAATATAATGCACTATACTGCCATTATACCAGCTTCATTTAATGCATCTTAATGAAAATGACACCATACCTGGTGGTATTTATCATAATTGTTACCATCATAACTGTTACCATCAAAATTGTTAATTAGCATCGTGCCTCAGAAAAACTCATGACCCTACCTGTTGTCATGGCGTCAGATAATGGGGAACCAGATAAACAAATAAGAGACAATGTTGACAATCACTGACCCTTGACTTCTTCTTACCTTTGTTCAGTGGAAAAGTCTCCCTCTATGAAGTATAAAGTAGGATCTATAGTCCAGTCACTCTCCATGGACACACAGTTTGGTACAGGGGAGGCTGGTCTCTCCTGCTGATTTGGCCTTCAAAAAAACAGAGACAAACATTATGTATCTTCACTGAACCCGGATGGGGAAAAATCTATCTTAAAACTAGAAAAACATCTACAGAAGTAAATGTAAGGGGCTTGCGAGCTTCTTTACATTTAAAAATAAATAAGACTGAAGTTGGGAAAATCATACCATTAGAAATAATGTTCGTTTTGTCCATCTAACTTCATTGGTTCAAAAGAAATAGTACAACATTCAGTCAATGGAAACTATGTAAATAACGTTCATTAATTTAGTCATACCCGATAAATGATTAGGAATTTTCAGTTGTATAACCCAAAGAGTGGGCCAAAATCCCTGCTGCAGTGTGTGCAAACCTGGTCAAGAACTGCTGGAAAAGTATGAACTCTGTAACTGCAAACAAAGGTTTCTGTACCAAATATTAAGTTCTGCTATTCTGATGTATCAAATACCTATGTCATGCAATAAAATGCAAATTAATTACTTAAAAATCATACAATGTGATTTTCTGGATTTATGTTTTAGATTCCATCACTCACAGTTGAAGAGTACCTATGATAAAAATGACAGACTTCTACATGCTTTGTAAGTGGGAAAACCTGCAAAATCGGCAGTGTATCAAATACTTTTTCTCCCCACTGTATATACATATGCTAATTTATGCTAATGAACAAAATCCACCGATCCGCAGATTCAGACCTGGGAGGTTAATACAAAAAACAGGCCTGCTTATACATGAAGAAAACAAATGCCCATAATGCTAAATATGTAACAATAAAACAAGCCTATTCAGACTTTGGTGGGTTTTTTAATATAATGCATTATACTGCCATTATACCAGCTTCATTTAATGGATCTTAATGAAAATGACACCATACCTGGTGGAATTTATCATAATTATTACCATCATAACTGTTACCATCATAATTGTTAATTAGCATCGTGCCTCAGAAAAACTCATGACCCTACCTGTTGTCATGGCGTCAGATAATGGGGAACCAGATAAACAAATAAGAGACAATGTTGACAATCACTGACCATGACTTCTTCCTACCTTTGTTCAGTAGAAAAGTCTCCTTTCCTGAAGTTTAAAGGCTGATTCATAGACAAGTTACTCTTCATGGACATACAGCTGGGTACAGGGGAGGCTGGTCTCTCCTGCTGATTTGGCCTTCAAAAGAACAGAGACAAACATTATGTATCTTCACTGAACCCGGATGGGGAAAAATCAATCTTAAAACTAGAAAAACAATTACAGAAGTAAATGTAAGGGGCTTGCGAGCTTCTTTACATTTAAAAATATATAAGAATGAAGTTGGGAAATTCATACCATTAGAAATAATGTTCGTTATGTCCATCTAACTTTATTGGTTCAAAAGAAATAGTACAACATTCAGTCAATGGAAACTATGTAAATAACGTTCATTAATTTAGTCATACCCGATAAATGATTAGGAATTTTCAGTTGTATAACCTAAGGAGTGGGCCAAAATCCCTGCTGCAGTGTGTGCAAACCTGGTCAAGAACTGCAGGAAACGTATGAACTCTGTAATTGCAAATAAAGGTTTCTGTACCAAATATTAAGTTCTGCTTTTCTGATGTATCAAATACTTGTCATGCAATAAAATGCAAATTAATTACTTAAAAATCATACAATGTGATTTTCTGGATTTATGTTTTAGATACCATCACTCACAGTTGAAAAGTACCTATGATAAAAATGACAGACTTCTACATGCTTTGTAAGTGGGAAAACCTGCAAAATCGGCAGTGTATCAAATACTTTTTCTCCCCACTGTATATACATATGCTAATTTATGCTAATGAACAAAATCCACCGATCCGCAGATTCAGACCTGGGAGGTTAATACAAAAAACGGGCCTGCTTATACATGAAGAAAACAAATGCCCATAATGCTAAATATGTAACAATAAAACAACCCTATTCAGACTTTGGTGGGTTTTTTAATATAATGCATTATACTGCCATTATACCAGCTTCATTTAATGGATCTTAATGAAAATGACACCATACCTGGTGGTATTTATCATAATTGTTACCATCATAACTGTTACCATCAAAATTGTTAATTAGCATCGTGCCTCAGAAAAACTCATGACCCTACCTGTTGTCATGGCGTCAGATAATGGGGAACCAGATAAACAAATAAGAGACAATGTTGACAATCACTGACCATGACTTCTTCCTACCTTTGTTCAGTAGAAAAGTCTCCCTCTATGAAAGAAAAAGTAGGATCTATAGTCCAGTCACTCTCCATGGACACACAGTTTGGTACAGGGGAGGCTGGTCTCTCCTGCTGATTTGGCCTTCAAAAGAACAGAGACAAACATTATGTATCTTCACTGAACCCGGATGGGGAAAAATCTATCTTAAAACTAGAAAAACATCTACAGAAGTAAATGTAAGGGGCTTGCGAGCTTCTTTACATTTAAAAATATATAAGAATGAAGTTGGGAAATTCATACCATTAGAAATAATGTTGGTTTTGTCCATCTAACTTCATTGGTTCAAAAGAAATAGTACAACATTCAGTCAAAGGAAACTATGTAAATAATGTTCATTAATTTAGTCATACCCGATAAATGATTAGGAATTTTCAATTGTATAACCTAAGGAGTGGGCCAAAATCTCTGCTGCAGTGTGTGCAAACCTGGTCAAGAACTGCTGGAAAAGTATGAACTCTGTAACTGCAAACAAAGGTTTCTGTACCAAATATTAAGTTCTGCTATTCTGATGTATCAAATACTTATGTCATGCAATAAAATGCAAATTAATTACTTAAAAATCATACAATGTGATTTTCTGGATTTATGTTTTAGATTCCATCACTCACAGTTGAAAAGTACCTATGATAAAAATGACAGACTTCTACATGCTTTGTAAGTGGGAAAACCTGCAAAATCGGCAGTGTATCAAATACTTTTTCTCCCCACTTTATATACATATGCTAATTTATGCTAATGAACAAAATCCACCGATCCGCAGATTCAGACCTGGGAGGTTAATACAAAAAACGGGCCTGCTTATACATGAAGAAAAGCAAATGCCCATAATGCTAAATATGTAACAATAAAACAACCCTATTCAGACTTTGGTGGGTTTTTTAATATAATGCATTATACTGCCATTATACCAGCTTCATTTAATGGATCTTAATGAAAATGACACCATACCTGGTGGTATTTATCATAATTGTTACCATCATAACTGTTACCATCAAAATTGTTAATTAGCATCGTGCCTCAGAAAAACTCATGACCCTACCTGTTGTCATGGCGTCAGATAATGGGGAACCAGATAAACAAATAAGAGACAATGTTGACAATCACTGACCCTTGACTTCTTCTTACCTTTGTTTAGTGGAAAAGTCTCCCTCTATGAAGTATAAAGTAGGATCTATAGTCCAGTCACTCTCCATGGACACACAGTTTGGTACAGGGGAGGCTGGTCTCTCCTGCTGATTTGGCCTTCAAAAAAACAGAGACAAACATTATGTATCTTCACTGAACCCGGATGGGGAAAAATCTATCTTAAAACTAGAAAAACATCTACAGAAGTAAATGTAAGGGGCTTGCGAGCTTCTTTACATTTAAAAATAAATAAGACTGAAGTTGGGAAAATCATACCATTAGAAATAATGTTGGTTTTGTCCATCTAACTTCATTGGTTCAAAAGAAATAGTACAACATTCAGTCAATGGAAACTATGTAAATAACGTTCATTAATTTAGTCATACCCGATAAATGATTAGGAATTTTCAGTTGTATAACCCAAAGAGTGGGCCAAAATCCCTGCTGCAGTGTGTGCTAACCTGGATAAGAACTGCAGGAAACGTATGAACTCTGTAATTGCAAACAAAGGTTTCTGTACCAAATATTAAGTTCTGCTATTCTGATGTATCAAATACTTATGTCATGCAATAAAATGCAAATTAATTACTTAAAAATCATACAATGTGATTTTCTGGATTTATGTTTTAGATTCCATCACTCACAGTTGAAAAGTACCTATGATAAAAATGACAGACTTCTACATGCTTTGTAAGTGGGAAAACCTGCAAAATCGGCAGTGTATCAAATACTTTTTCTCCCCACTTTATATACATATGCTAATTTATGCTAATGAACAAAATCCACCGATCCGCAGATTCAGACCTGGGAGGTTAATACAAAAAACGGGCCTGCTTATACATGAAGAAAAGCAAATGCCCATAATGCTAAATATGTAACAATAAAACAACCCTATTCAGACTTTGGTGGGTTTTTTAATATAATGCATTATACTGCCATTATACCAGCTTCATTTAATGCATCTTAATGAAAATGACACCATACCTGGTGGTATTTATCATAATTGTTACCATCATAACTGTTACCATCAAAATTGTTAATTAGCATCGTGCCTCAGAAAAACTCATGACCCTACCTGTTGTCATGGCGTCAGATAATGGGGAACCAGATAAACAAATAAGAGACAATGTTGACAATCACTGACCCTTGACTTCTTCTTACCTTTGTTTAGTGGAAAAGTCTCCCTCTATGAAGTATAAAGTAGGATCTATAGTCCAGTCACTCTCCATGGACACACAGTTTGGTACAGGGGAGGCTGGTCTCTCCTGCTGATTTGGCCTTCAAAAAAACAGAGACAAACATTATGTATCTTCACTGAACCCGGATGGGGAAAAATCTATCTTAAAACTAGAAAAACATCTACAGAAGTAAATGTAAGGGGCTTGCGAGCTTCTTTACATTTAAAAATATATAAGACTGAAGTTGGGAAAATCATACCATTAGAAATAATGTTGGTTTTGTCCATCTAACTTCATTGGTTCAAAAGAAATAGTACAACATTCAGTCAATGGAAACTATGTAAATAACGTTCATTAATTTAGTCATACCCGATAAATGATTAGGAATTTTCAGTTGTATAACCCAAAGAGTGGGCCAAAATCCCTGCTGCAGTGTGTGCTAACCTGGATAAGAACTGCAGGAAACGTATGAACTCTGTAATTGCAAACAAAGGTTTCTGTACCAAATATTAAGTTCTGCTATTCTGATGTATCAAATACTTATGTCATGCAATAAAATGCAAATTAATTACTTAAAAATCATACAATGTGATTTTCTGGATTTATGTTTTAGATTCCATCACTCACAGTTGAAAAGTACCTATGATAAAAATGACAGACTTCTACATGCTTTGTAAGTGGGAAAACCTGCAAAATCGGCAGTGTATCAAATACTTTTTCTCCCCACTTTATATACATATGCTAATTTATGCTAATGAACAAAATCCACCGATCCGCAGATTCAGACCTGGGAGGTTAATACAAAAAACGGGCCTGCTTATACATGAAGAAAAGCAAATGCCCATAATGCTAAATATGTAACAATAAAACAACCCTATTCAGACTTTGGTGGGTTTTTTAATATAATGCATTATACTGCCATTATACCAGCTTCATTTAATGGATCTTAATGAAAATGACACCATACCTGGTGGTATTTATCATAATTGTTACCATCATAACTGTTACCATCAAAATTGTTAATTAGCATCGTGCCTCAGAAAAACTCATGACCCTACCTGTTGTCATGGCGTCAGATAATGGGGAACCAGATAAACAAATAAGAGACAATGTTGACAATCACTGACCCTTGACTTCTTCTTACCTTTGTTTAGTGGAAAAGTCTCCCTCTATGAAGTATAAAGTAGGATCTATAGTCCAGTCACTCTCCATGGACACACAGTTTGGTACAGGGGAGGCTGGTCTCTCCTGCTGATTTGGCCTTCAAAAAAACAGAGACAAACATTATGTATCTTCACTGAACCCGGATGGGGAAAAATCTATCTTAAAACTAGAAAAACATCTACAGAAGTAAATGTAAGGGGCTTGCGAGCTTCTTTACATTTAAAAATATATAAGACTGAAGTTGGGAAAATCATACCATTAGAAATAATGTTGGTTTTGTCCATCTAACTTCATTGGTTCAAAAGAAATAGTACAACATTCAGTCAATGGAAACTATGTAAATAACGTTCATTAATTTAGTCATACCCGATAAATGATTAGGAATTTTCAGTTGTATAACCCAAAGAGTGGGCCAAAATCCCTGCTGCAGTGTGTGCTAACCTGGTTAAGAACTGCAGGAAACGTATGAACTCTGTAATTGCAAATAAAGGTTTCTGTACCAAATATTAAGTTCTGCTTTTCTGATGTATCAAATACTTATGTCATGCAATAAAATGCTAATGAATTACTTAAAAATCATACAATGGGATTTTCTGGATTTATGTTTTAGATTCCATCACTCACAGTTGAAGAGTACCTATGATAAAAATGACAGACTTCTACATGCTTTGTAAGTGGGAAAACCTGCAAAATCTGCAGTGTATCAAATACTTTTTTCCCCCACTGTATATATATGCTAATTTAAGCTAATGAATAAAATCCACCGATCCGCAGATCCAGACCTGGGAGGTTAATACAAAAAATGGGCCTGCTTATACATGAAGAAAAGCAAATGCCCATAATGCTAAATATGTAACAAACAAAAAAACTATTCAAACTGTGGTGTTTTTTTTTAATATAATGCCTCAGAAAAGCTCACGACCCTACCTGTTGTCATGGCGTCAGATAATGTGGAAACAGATAAACAAATAAGAGACAAAGTTGACAATCAGTGATGATGACCCATTCCTACCTTTGTTCAGTAGAAAAGTCTTCCTCCCTGAACTTTAAAGGAGGATTCATAGACCTGTCACTCTTCATGGACACACAGCTGGGAACAGGGGAGGCTGGTCTCTTCTGCTCATTTGGCCTTTAAAAAAACAGAGACAAACATTACTTATCTATGCTGAACCCTGGTGGGGAAACTTAATTCTTAAAATTTTCATCTCACATCTTAGCTTCGCTGTCATGATTCATTTCATCGGCAGGGTTTCTCTTCTTTATGTCCACAGACAGACTCATTTTAGAGGCATTGCCCTTCTCTCCCTCCTCAGAGAGACTCATTACAGAGGCTTAGACCTCCTCCTCTCACCGCTTAGACCTGTAAACATCATGGAAACACACTGCCTGGATCAAGACTGTAAACTATTGAGACACAATTTCTAGATCAGACACAACGTTGTTAACACATTGACTTGAGCACACACATACCCATTACAAACAGACATGGACACAACTCCAGAGGGCTGTACTACGAAGGGAGTTTAACCTACTCAGATTTAACTCGGGGTTATCAAGGAAAGTCAGGGTTGACAAACTCTGATTGCTTAAATTGGTGTTAAACAATACTACGACAATGTCAGTTTGTTGATTAGGTGTGAACTGAATTGGAGTTTGTGCGCGTTCACTTAAAAGGGGTGCTTTCAGCCACGCAGGCTGAGATTTTGCATAATGTCTCGTGCTCTGTATTTTTCCCTGTTTATAATGTCAGGATATGACAAGTTTAAAGGAAAGTTAACAGCTAAATCTAACACCCTGATGACCAACAAACACGTAAAAGAGTCTATGTAGCCTAAATATGTGAAAACAATTAGTATAATTCAATTTTAACCTCCACATTGGCTACAACAATACTATCCTGTGTTGGTGCAGTAGAGGAATGTAGCACTGACAATGGCTCCACATTCGCTATGTAGTGTTTTGATTATTTACTCTTTATATTGTTTTTATTTTTGTACACTGAACAAAATTATAAACGCAACACTTTTGTTTTTGCCCACATTTATCATTAACTGAACTCAAAGGTCTGAGACTTTCTCTATGTACACAAAAGTCCTATTTCTCTCAAATATTGTTCACAGATCTGTCTAAATCTCTGTTAGTGAGCACTCCTCCTTTGCCGAGTTAATCCATCCACCTCACAGGTGTGGCATATCAAGATGCTGAAGCATCAACATTCCACAGGCCACAATCAACAACCTGATCAACTCTATGCGAAGGAGATGTGTTGCACTGCTTGAGGCAAATGGTGGTCACACCAGATACTGACTGGTTTTCGTACCCCCCCAGGACCCCCCCAATACAGTGAAACTGCACATTTTAGAGTGGCCATTTAATAACCTACTCATGTGTTCACAGCCTTTATGTTGAAGGTAAAATCATATCAATTGTTATGACTGCCCAGTTTAAAATATTTGTATGTATTTCACATGCCTGACTAGTACAGTTGAGGCGGAGAGGCTACTACTGAAAGATGTGTGACTCATACATAGACCCACGCCACTGGGCCTCCAGACTGGTCACCATTAGAAGGTGATCACATAATCTGACAAAAAATTTTCAGGCACTTTTAACATTCTACCATTGTAAGAAAATCACCAGCTAATGTGTCCTTAAATTGTCTTGAATATAAGAAGAAGCTTTTAGGCCAAATAATGTAGGCTAGGTGAGGATCAGCGCCACCGTCCCGTACACCCCCAGTTCCTATCACTCCACAAACACATCCTGGACGTCTTCGTGTCACGTCTTCAACAATTCACACTAGGTCCCAATCATCTCGTTAGTATGTGTTTAAATGTTTCCTCTCTACTCCCCACATTCATCGATTATTGTTGTTTGCTGTCAGTGTGCTTCGCGTAACCGGTGAGTGGTTCCGTTTGCTGTTTAAGGATTCAGCCCTTTTGTTTTCATTGTTTGTTTTTTTATACTGATTAAAAAACCCTTACATCGTGTATATTCGCCTGCGCCTGGTTCTTCCACTATCACCACTCGTTACAGACATAATCAATAGAATAGACCTGTCTTATGACTGTATATTGTATAGAATATAGTATTATATAGAATAAAAACGTAATTATTGGAGAACACGTAAGAACAACATTTTCTACTAATGCTAATAAAGTTGCCTTTAGTTGGTTTTATGATTTTTACTTCCGTTTTTATAATTTTGTTCATGGATCAAACGTAGACATAATCAGATAAGGGGTTAATCGGGAAGTTACACCCGATGTCACAAAGTTATTCCTAAAGTTACCTGAGCCATTTATCTCGCTTCGTAGTAGACCCGTTTCGTTTTCCCTTTTCTGAGATTAAACATTGTACTCCTAACAGTGAACAAATAACTCAATTAGAAAACATAAAGAAGCACAACGTAAGTTACTGGTTATTATATTTGTTGGAGGCAGCGTCCTTAGGGCCGTGTAAAAGTATTTATTCGTCTGCAGATATCAAGTGTCGTCATTAACTTTTAAAGCTCAAATACCTACAAGTAATATCTCACTTTCGGTATTCATTCTTCTTTTCTGTCCTTTAGAAAATATTTGTCATTCAAATACTTACGTAATTGTTTTATCTTCCCTTGTGTTTTTGTTGTGGTGTCTCAAAATGGAGCCTGGACTGACTAAAAAGATACTTTCGATTTCAGTTCAGCATTCTTTCAAAAACACATTCGTAAGTGTTGTATTGTTACCTTCCACTAGATGGCAGAAAACACTTGCTGTGACTCCATAATCATGTTGTTCAAGTTCTGTTGCTAAACCCAAGAGAGCAGACTCACATGTATAACTTAATAATAACTTAAAACATAATAGTAACTTAAAACACACCACTATTCAGATCAAGCATTGTTTATAAGCATTGCTTCATTGTATTTTGATACACCAGAATAGTGCATTTGCCTTGTGACATTGGGCTTCAGAGACAGTTTGAGTATCTTCTATGCTGTTTCTGTAGTGCAAGACTTGGGTTTATCATTGTATTTATCATATTGTATGGCAAGGAAGTTTGACAGAATTTGGTGAAAGATTGACCTGTGGTGCTCACATACAGCTCTGGAAAAGTAAGAGACCACTGCACCTTCAACCTTTTTAGAATGGAAAGGAAAAAGGTGCAGTGGTCTCTTAATTTTTTCCGGAGATGTATGTAAAAGTGGATGCACAGACCTTCCATTCTGCACAATGATAGTGGTGGTGTAATCGATGTTACACTCAAAACAGATGGCATCATAAAGAAGGAAAACTATGTGGATATATTGAAGCAACATCTCAAGGCATCAGTCAGGAAGTTAAAGTTTGGTTGCAAATGGTTCTCCCAAATGGACAATGGCCCCAAGCATACTTCCCAGTCCTTCCTCCAACCCCCTCTCCCCAGCATCAAGAGAATAAATCTTATGAAGGTAAAGGTGCCCCTCTAGTCTCCATTCTTTGTAACTGTTTCAAATAAAATTAGTTGACACTGAATATGAACATTGGGCTGTATGTTACATGTGATATTATATAGTGCAGTAATATGTTTATTACATGTAGTATGAGATGAACTGTTAGTATAGTGGGTCAGTATAATGACGTGAACTATGAGTTAGTATAGTGGTTTAGTGTAATGACATGAACTATGAGTTAGTATAGTGGTTTAGTGTAATGACATGAACTATGTGTTAGTATAGTGGTTTAGTGTAATGACATGAACTATGAGTTAGTATAGTGGTTTAGTGTAATGACATGAACTATGAGTTAGTATAGTGGTTTAGTGTAATGACATGAACTATGAGTTAGTGTAGTGTTTTAGTGGAATGACATGAACTAAAGATACACAACAAACTGAACCATTATCATTTTCTATTGGTCCAATGATGATTGATGCTGAAATATGGGTTGGTCTGTTTCACCAGCCTATCTTGGGCCTCGATGTTGTTATGAAACTGGACTCCACATTGGACATCAATGATGGAAAGGTGACATGGCCACTCAGAAAGGTGGAATTAACAAACTTGAAAGACCACCCTATATGGACCACCAAATAGAATGACGGTGCTCGTCCACTATTCTATCACAAATTCACCTGCAAACACACTGCCTTGTCCCAGATGACTGTTTATGAGCCAAAAAGGTAAGTTGGATAAGGACCCTGTACACCTGATAGGTGAAGCACCGACTTAAATAAAACAATACCACATCAGTAAAGAACACATGGCTGCAACTAAAGTAGTAAATAGAGATTAACATAACATGGGTGTTGTGGAAAAGTCACATTCTGCGTCAAACAGTCCAGTCTGGCTGGTGAAAAATCCAACAGGTGCATGGTGTGTGACTGTAGACTACAGGAATGCAAATGAAACCATTTCCAAACTCACCCCACTGGTTCCAGACATATCTACTATTTTTGCCTCACTGTCACATGAAGACTAGTTTTTTTCTGTGATTGACCAGACTAATGGCTTTTGGTCAGTGCCACTACATCCTGATGTCAGACAGTGTTCCGAATTTCTGGCCACCTGACGGTAGGTGTCGAAACACTGTCATGTGAAATTCAACAAAACTTCACATGACAGTGTTGATTTGTGGGGTTGGAGAAGAATACAGGTCAGATCAGTGTGACGTTGTGGAAAGGTGAAGCCAAATGCAAGATCAGAGGGATTGTGATGGACGTCTGGCAGAGAAGGTTGGATGTGGAGCCCAGGGGTGGATTTATATGTCCTGCAGAGGAAGGTAAGTGGGCTGAGGGTTAAAGGTCAGGATAGGAGGGAAGAGGTGGTGTTTTTATTTCTCACCGGTAGATGTTACTGTGTTTTGGAAAGCGTCATTCTGCCCATCACTAGTCACACGTCCTTCTCTACAAAACAGGTGTGCCATATCAATAGTGATTACATTGTTGTCTCTACAGTTCAAAGTGCAGAAGTGGACCTGCAACTCACAGCCGTATGCTGGAGAGATGTGCTGCTCTACAGGACTTGACCAGGATGGGTACTACCAACACAGAACGGGAGGTTATCCACTTGCTGGAGAACTTTGCCTCCTACTTCATGGAGGAGGGTACATCGCCTTGGCAACACCTGGCTCCATTATCTCCATCAGGCACAACAAAAGGCTCTTTTAAGAGTCTCCCACAGAGTCCTAAAGGAGCAGTTTTCCATTTACTAAACATTGCCAGCTGCAGTTCCTCAATTCCCCATTCCTCTGCCTTTGAGTTATACACCTCAGGTGAGGGTGTTGTTCAGGTGAGGGTGTTGTTCAGGTGAGGGTGTTGTTCAGGTGAGGGTGTTGTTCAGGTGAGGGTGCTGTTGAGGTGAGGGTGTTGTTCAGGTGAGGGTGTTGTTCAGGTAAGGGTACTGTCCTGGGCACCAGATAAGGACGCACACATACATTGGTTACTCTGGAAGACTTTGTCTCCGACGACATTATCTTTCTAACACACTCCTCCACTCCAACCCTCACCCCACTTCTCTACAATATCTAGGTTAAATCCATTGTATTGGTTACAATGGATTCAGCTCTGCATTTCATCTTGTGAGGATCATGATGACTACATTTACAAAGACACCAGGCCTACTCATGCTGTTGATGTGTCCATCTGTCTCTTGCCTGCAGCTTTGCTTTGATGTGGGTGAGGATGACAACCCCAAATCCTATCATGTCAACAACACTTGGATGAGTAACTTCATAATAAAGCAGTAGTTGTGCTCTACAGTTGGGAGTCATTATGTCATTTATGAAATGCTCAACCCATTCTGTGACCTCAGATCACGAAAGGAAATTACATAATAATCACATCAACCTGTTGTCATGGTTTGTAGAAAGGCTCGCAGTGGTTCCCAACCTGGGACACAGTACTGCTCTTTTCCATTCTAACCCTGTGATCAAAGACTGATGTAGACCTGGGACACAGTACTGCTGTTTTCCATTCTAACCCTGTGATCAGAGACTGATGTAGACCTGGGACACAGAACTGCTGTTTTCCATTCTAAACCTGTGATCAAAGACTGATGTAGACCTGGGACACTAAGTCAATGCAATACCTCACCCGGTAAAATGAAGTACTACCAGGACTCTGGGTCCCCCGGCTCAGAGTGAAGAATCCATATAACAGAGTAGGTGTTTATAATTCTGGTCCAGTCAATAGGAGTCTCCGATCAACAATTGGATAGTCTGATCATGTGTGGTAACTGTAAATGAACATTGGATTTCATGGCAAGCATGGTGGGAATTATATTTGATCAATAATGACAAGAGTCTGTCATGTCCTGATGTGTTTCACCTGTCTCATTATTGTCTCCACCCCACCAGGTGTCTTCTATGTTCCCGTCAACCTTTGTCTATTGATGCCTGTGTTTTCTGTTCACCTGCTGCCAGATTGTCTGTTGATCCGTTTTGTTTCCTGGTGTCCCCATCCATCCCTCACTCCCTGCCTGCCCTCCTGTACTTCTGCTATTCAGATCACACATCACAACCTTTGCCTGAGACGACGGGAATTATCTTTCATCAAATTCATATTAGATATTAATTAAGGAACACCACATAACCAGTATAATATTCTCAAGATCTTTACAGACAGCCCGATATAATTTATATATTTGCAATGAGGTATATAAAAAATTATTTTCAGGTATCGTGTTTTGCAGAGATAACTTACTGGCGCTCGCTGACGGATGATTTTCACTGAAACATCACCCCTAATCAGCAATGTGATACAGCCTCCATAGACTCAAGATGGCGAGTGTCAAGGTCTTTCGAAGGTAGCACATCATCCTCCAGCCCTGTGTCACTAGTCACTCCAGAGGGCAGTTCAGACACCCACACTCCCGTCCTACAGTCAGTCCTGTCCTCATCATTAGCATCCATTGGAGGGTTGACACCATCTGAACACACTCTTTCCTCGTCTAACTCCTCAGACTTGACTGACGTCCCTTCCATCATCAGAGTCATGAGGTAATGGGAGGCAGTTAACAGGCATTATTAGGTTGCGATTCACTGTCCTTTCTTGGCCTGTGGAGCTGTTTCAAATCCTGAAGGTGTCTTCAGGGACTTCAGTGCCTGAGGACATCTATGCTTAGCCCTCGCTGGCAGGGCCCAGATCATGTTCCCCAACGTTCTATTCATCCTTTCACAAGACCCATTCCCCATCGGATGGTATGGAGCTGTGTGAGATTTCTGGACCTCAGCAACAGCCAAAATCTCAGCAATCAGTGTACTCTCAAAGTTTGCTCCTGTCGTGGAGAATCAAATCCAAAAACAAATGCACTAGGCTCCAAAGTCACAGCACTCTTCAGTCTCACTATTCTCACCCTGTAGGGCGCCTCACTGTCTCTCCATCTCTCTCTCATGAGATCAGGTCTCTCAACTACCAGAGTTGGAACAGCAACTCCACAACCGTACACCTCCAACTCACAACCACCTAATGGGCTTGTCTTCGACCCACCACACCCAACCAAGATCACTTTGGTTGGGCTCAATGAAGAGCTCTTCAATACACCAGAGCTCAGGGTGCCATTGACCCACTATTCAACACAGCCTTCACTTTTAACTTGCCCCTATTAAGACATCGGCATAGAACAAATCATCATAAGGTGAAAGCCTCTGTGTGTTCTGCATTATCACTGTTTTCTGTCTTGATATCCTCACAGACACTCCTATTTACCGATTCCAAATCAACACCTTCCACTAACGGGCACCCCAAAGTAGGCCCAACACTTGTCCCCTTTACATTCAGGCCTACTTGTTTACCGACTGCAGAGTGGCAGAGACTGTGGGTGCTCCACCAGTCTGATTCTGAGCTGTGGCTTTTGGACACTGGGAGCAGCCATGGCCAACCGCATGGCAAAGAAAGCAAAGAGGTAGTCCTGGAGTGAGAAAATGTGTCCCCACACAGTTCACACGGTCCTGAAGACCTCCCTCTGTCCCTGTTCCCTCTCTGAGCACGGCGGGTATACTGTTGTGGCTCCAGAACGTGTTCAAGCAAAGTAAGGATATGGCTCATCTGTGACTCAGTTGAACTCTGGGACTGGGCCGGGCCGGGCACGACCGTAGTTGATTCACCGGTTGACTTAATCCCAGGCATGCTAGCACCAACCCCATGCTTCAATGTTGGGATGGTTGGGACAACCTTTGGTGGGAGTGAGTACCTCCTCTCTCTCCTACACTCATCCAGCCTCTCATGAACTTCTGAGGTACTCGTGGAGGTTTACACTTGAATATTACAGTTTTTTACAATCGCTATGACAGTTTTTTCAATACATTTAACAAGTTTCCTAAACTCTTAACACGGTTAGCACAACATCCATCTTTGTAGGCTATACAATTAACACATTTCTTGTTGCTTTGACACAAAATGCATACAGTTAACACAAATTTAAAATGCTTGAACTTCTTTTACACACAAGCTCAACCAAGACCAAAACAATGTAATTTTACAGTCAAATTTACAAATGCTTTCACACTGTATGTCAGAACAGATAACACCATGTTCTAAACCTAACCTTACAGGCTAAAGTCAAGGTAAACAGCTGTTTATATTGTGAATTGAAACACAAATATATTCCCTGTATCTTATTCCATTGCTAATGAGAAACAGCTTATTGAAGTTATGCAAATAATAAATCACAGCTGATTCCCATCTAGGAAGCACACTCAGGTGTTGAGGTTCTTTCAATCGCATGATCATATGTTCTAAAAGAGTACTCTTTGGGCTGATATTGTGTGGAAAAGGAACAATATGGAGCAACACAAAGAAAGAAAGAAAGAAAGAAAGAAAGAAAGAAAGAAAAAATGCCTGCACGAGGGAGAGGAAGACGAGTACCAGGACAAGGGAGAGGAGTGGGACAAGGACAAGGGAGAGGAGTGGGGCAAGGACAAGGGAGAGGAGTGGGGCAAGGACAAGGACAAGGGAGAGGAGTGGGACAAGGACAAGGACAAGGGAGAGGAGTGGGGCAAGGACAAGGGAGAGGAGTGGGGCAAGGTAGAGGGAGAGGAGTTAGAATGTGTGGTGGCGCTCAAAGAAGGACCAGAGCTAGGGTAACTGATCAAATAAGAGCTACTATCATTGACCAAAAACCACGAGCTATCATACAGAGAGGCTGGTGAACGAGTATAGCCAAATCTCAGCCGGGACACAATGGCATCCATTGTCCGTATTTTCAGAGAAACCAACAGGTAGGATATTGCTTTTCCTACAGCAAAGTGTAAATACAGTAATTTTACCAATTACAGTATTAGAGTGAGTGTATGCCTCCGGTCTCTAAAATGTAACTGTATTTTGTCCCTCTAAGGATTCAACGTCTACCTCCCTCAGGGGGCAGAGGAAAGCTCCTGAATGAAGAACAGGAACGTGCTATTGTCAACATGGTGATTGCTGACAATGAAATAAAACTGAAGGACATTCAGTCCAGAGTAGAGGACAACCTTGTCTTTGGGAACATTGCAGCAATCAGCATAACATCCATTTCTCGGACTCTAGCTAAACACAGAGTCCGAATGAAACAACTATACAAAGTTCCTTTTGAAAGGAACAGTGAGCGCATCAAAGAACTCCGTCACCAATACGTCCAGGTAAGGTTATGCAATACAGTCATTACTGTACTATACACTACTCTATAAACCTGGAGTACATTAGGACATACAGTAGATATACAGTACAGCACAGCATTTATATATATATCAAAAGTGCGTACACCAAATTTCCAGCGTATAACTGGCGTACACCCAAAACCACGGTAACTTTGAGATTTATCAATATGGACGTTGGCGTACTGCACTCTCAAATCCTACGCCAGCTCAGGAGGTGGTGTACGCACGTTTTGAGTTAGTGCGAAAATGCGCAGAAAAAAAATCCTAACGCACTGACAATCTAAAAGATATGATATATTATGACCCATTGTAAAAAAACAACAACAACATAATTACAAACTTCAGTGTTTATTTTTGTGCAACATGGACTTCAATGTTTAATTTGTGTGACTTTACCAAAGCATTTGATTTATATGTATTCCTTCAGATGCGAGCCTGTGCGCTTTACATGGCGTTTCAGGGTTAGGCCCGGCAGTTGTGCACGGACTGGGTTCAGTAATAAAAGGCTTTCAGTGACCAAAATATAATTCAGACTGACAAAGTAATAAAAATGACATTCTTCTTCTTTTAAATAATAATAATAGAAATAATAACGACATTCTTCTAAATAACAATAAACGTCATTAATAATAAAAATCATAAAATAATAAGACGAATATTACTAATTTTCATGCAATTAATAATGTGAATGAATGGTACTCCACATCACATCATCATCATCACTATTGAACACCCCAATACATGTGACGTGATACGAAATGAAATGCTAATCGTTTCAAACGCGTGCTGTAAAATGCTTTGTGATAGGTCATTTGCTCATCCAAACAGCTTTATAAACTGGATTTCCACCGTACAACAATTCTCAATGATGGCTGACCTGGTGCTTTTAGAAGACGCATATGCGCCCTTGAGAAGGGAAAGAGTATTTCAAGATAGGCGAGATCTTCTGAATGAAGCGGATGAATGGCTGATGAGCAGATTCCGTCTTCCAAGGCATCTTCTCCTGGAGCTGTGCAATAACCTGGAGCCCTACCTACAACGTGAGACCCGGCGGTCAAGGGCCTTACCTGTTCCAGTCCAGGTTCTCTCCACACTGGGGTTCTTGGCCACTGGAACCTTTCAACGGGAGATTGCTGACAGGTCTGGTATATCCCAACCCACCATGAGCCGCGTGCTGTCAACCGTGCTGGCTGCCATCAGGACTCTCATCCCACACTACATACAATTCCCATACAACAATGCCCTGCAAACAATGATTAAAAGGGGGTTTTATGAGATTGCTGGGATTCCAAATGTCATAGGTGCAATTGACTGTACCCACGTGCGTCTGAAACCACCATTGGTTAATGATTTCGCATACATCAACCGCAAAAATTATCATTCAGTCAATGTGCAAATTATTTGTGATGCCAGACTCTGCCTATTAAATGTTGTGGCACGATGGCCTGGAGGCACCCACGATGCCTTCATTTTTGAGCACAGCAGCGTGCGCAGACAGCTGCAGGAGGGCGCATTGAGGGGTCATGGTTATCTTTTAGGTGAGTACTAAGAGCAAATTTATTTTGCTAAATATATTTGTTTCCTAACCTCTCTTTTCCCCTTTAGGTGACAGGGGTTATCCTCTTTTAAACTCTTTGATCACCCCTGTCCCCTCCAAGAACTGCCACCTTAACGTGGTGGAGGGGTTTGAGTACCCGAGTGACCCTAGGAGCTATGTTGTCTGGGGCTATATGCCCCTGGTAGGGTCTCCCAAGGCAAACAGGTCTTAGGCGACGGGTCAGACTAAGAGCGGTTCAAAACCCCTTAATGAAGAATTCAATTTTGAGTACCGTGACGTCGCCCGGTATGGCGCAGCCGGGGCCCCACCCCGGAGCCAGGCCCGGGGTTGGGGCTCGAATGCGAGCGCCTGGTGGCCGGGCCTTCCCCCATGGGGCCCGGCCGGGCTCAGCCCGAACGGGTGACGTGGGGCCGCCCTCCCGTGGGCTCACCACCCACAGGAGGGACCATAAGGGGCCGGTGCAAAGAGGATCGGGCGGCAGTCGAAGGCAGGGGCCTAGACAACCCGATCTCTGGACACGGAAACTGGCTCTAGGGACGTGGAATGTCACCTCGCTGGCGGGGAAGGAGCCTGAGTTAGTGCGTGAGGTTGAGAGGTTCCGATTAGAGGTAGTCGGGATCACCTCTACGCACGGCTTGGGCTCTGGAACCACACTCCTTGAGAGAGGATGGACTCTTCACCACTCTGGAGTTGCCCATGGTGAGAGGCGGCGGGCTGGTGTGGGTTTGCTCATAGCTCCCCAGCTCTGCCGCCATGTGTTGGAGTTTACCCCGGTGAACGAGAGGGTCGTTTCCCTGCGCCTACGGGTCGGGGATAGGTCTCTCACTGTTGTTTGTGCCTACGGGCCTAACGGCAGTGCAGAGTACCCGACCTTCTTGGAGTCTCTGGGAGGGGTGCTGGAAAGTGCTCCGACTGGGGACTCTATTGTTCTACTGGGGGACTTCAACGCCCACGTGGGCAACGACAGTGACACCTGGAGGGGCGTGATTGGGAGGAACGGCCCCCCTGATCTGAACCCGAGTGGTGTTCAGTTATTGGACTTCTGTGCTAGTCACAGTTTGTCCATAACGAACACCATGTTCAAACATAAGGGTGTCCATCAGTGCACATGGCACCAGGACACCCTAGGCCGCAGGTCGATGATCGACTTCGTTGTCGTCTCATCTGACCTGCGGCCGTATGTCTTGGACACTCGGGTGAAGAGAGGGGCGGAGCTGTCAACTGATCACCACCTGGTGGTGAGTTGGATCCGATGGCGGGGGAGGAAGCTGGACAGACTCGGCAGGCCCAAGCGTACTGTAAGGGTCTGCTGGGAACGTCTGGCCGAGTCTCCTGTCAGAGAGATCTTTAACTCCCACCTCCGGCAGAGCTTAGACTGGATCCCGAGGGAGGTTGGAGATATTGAGTCCGAGTGGACCATGTTCTCCACCGCCATTGTCGAAGCGGCCGCTCGGAGCTGTGGCCGTAAGGTCTCCGGTGCCTGTCGAGGCGGCAATCCCCGAACCCGGTGGTGGACACCGGAAGTAAGGGATGCCGTCAAGCTGAAGAAGGAGTCCTATCAGGCCTGGTTGGCTTGTGGGACTCCTGAGGCAGCTGACGGGTACCGACAGGCCAAGCGGGCTGCAGCCCGGGTGGTTGTGGAGGCAAAAACTCGGGCCTGGGAGGAGTTCGGTGAGGCCATGGAGAAGGACTTTCGGCTGGCCTCGAAGAGATTCTGGCAAACCATCCGGCGCCTCAAGAGAGGGAAACAGTGCCCTACCACCGCTGTTTACAGTAGAGGTGGGCAGCTGTTGACCTCAACTGAGGATGTCGTCGGGCGGTGGAAGGAGTACTTCGAGGATCTCCTCAATCCCGCTGACATGTCTTCCATTGAGGAAGCAGAGGATGAGGGCTCAGAGGTGAACTCGTCCATCACCCGGGCTGAAGTCACAGAGGTGGTCAAGAAACTCCTCGGTGGCAAGGCACCGGGGGTGGATGAGATCCGCCCTGAGTACCTCAAGTCTCTGGAGGTTGTGGGGCTGTCTTGGTTGACACGCCTGTGCAACATCGCGTGGCGGTCGGGGACAGTGCCTCTGGGATGGCAGACCGGGGTGGTGGTCCCTCTTTTTAAGAAGGGGGACCGGAGGGTGTGTTCCAACTACAGGGGGATCACACTTCTCAGCCTGCCCGGGAAAGTCTATGCCAGGGTTCTGGAGAGGAGAATACGGCCGATAGTAGAACCTCGGATTCAGGAGGAACAGTGTGGTTTTCGTCCGGGCCGTGGAACACTGGACCAGCTCTATACCCTCTACGGGGTGTTGGAGGGTTCATGGGAGTTTGCCCAACCAATCCACATGTGTTTTGTGGATTTGGAGAAGGCATTCGACTGTGTCCCTCGCGGCATCTTGTGGAGGGTGCTTGGGGAATATGGGGTCCTGGGTCCTTTGCTAAGGGCTGTCAGGTCCCTATACGACCTAAGCAGGAGCTTGGTCCGCATTGCCGGCAGTAAGTCAGACTTGTTCCCAGTGCATGTTGGACTCCGGCAGGGCTGCCCTTTGTCACCGGTTCTGTTTGTAATTTTTATGGACAGAATTTCTAGGCGCAGCCAGGGGCCGGAGGGTGTCAGGTTTGGGGACCACACGATTTCGTCTCTGCTCTTTGCAGATGATGTTGTCGTGTTGGCCCCTTCTAACCAGGACCTTCAGCATGCACTGGGACAGTTTGCAGCCGAGTGTGAAGCGGTGGGGATGAAAATCAGTACCTCCAAATCCGAGGCCATGGTCCTCAGTCGGAAAAGGGTGGCTTGCCCACTTCAGGTTGGTGGAGAGTGCCTGCCTCAAGTGGAGGAGTTTAAGTATCTAGGGGTCTTGTTCACGAGTGAGGGAAGGATGGAACGGGAGATTGACAGACGGATCGGTGCAGCTTCTGCAGTAATGCAGTCGATGTATCGGTCTGTCGTGGTGAAGAAAGAGCTGAGCCGCAAGGCGAAGCTCTCGATTTACCAGTCAATCTACGTTCCTACTCTCACCTATGGTCATGAGCTTTGGGTCATGACCGAAAGGACAAGATCCCGGATACAGGCGGCCGAAATGAGTTTTCTCCGCAGGGTGGCTGGGCGATCCCTTAGAGATAGGGTGAGAAGCTCGGTCACCCGGGAGGAGCTCAGAGTAGAGCCACTGCTCCTCCACATCGAGAGGGGTCAGCTGAGGTGGCTTGGGCATCTTTTTCGGATGCCTCCAGAACGCCTTCCTGGGAAGGTGTTCCGGTCCCGTCCCACCGGGAGGAGACCCCGGGGAAGACCTAGGACACGCTGGAGGGACTATGTCTCCCGGCTGGCCTGGGAACGCCTCGGTGTCCCCCCGGAAGAGCTAGAGGAAGTGTCTGGGGAGAGGGAAGTCTGGGCATCCCTGCTTAGACTGCTGCCCCCGCGACCCGGCCCCGGATAAGCGGGAGAAGATGGATGGATGGATCACCCCTGTGCCAAATCCCGTGACGCATCAGGAGCGCAACTTCAACCACGCGCACGCACAAACACGAGCCACTGTGGAGCGCTGCGTGGGGCTCCTAAAAGGTAGATGGCTCTGCCTGGCACATGCGGGGGGCACGTTGCTCTATTCGCCAAGTAAGGTGTGCAACATCATTTTGGCATGTGCCGTCTTGCACAACATGGCTGAGGTAAACCGTGTGCCATTTGACGCGCTGGCCCCAGACCCAGAGGTGCCAGTGGAGCAGTGGGCAGCACCACCGGCTTTAGGAGCTATTCAGCTCAGACGGGACCTTGTTCAGCGGTTTTAATGGTAATTTAAAATAAAACAGACTTCGTTTTCATTGTTTTATTTTTTTAAGTTCTCATTTATTTGCTTTGTCGTTAAATGACACTAATGAATGGTTAATTTCGACCAGAAATCTACAAATTTCTGTCTGTCTTTCCAGGACCTCATCCGTCCGGACCCTTGGCCGTGGCGCACGGGAGGTTGGTGGACGGGACTCGGCTTCCCCCGCTTGCACCTGCTCAGGCTCTGGCGCAAGGATAGACTCAGGCTCCTGGATGGGCTGAGGGGGAGATGCCTCGAGGGCGCTGGGGCCTGCAGTGCCATCATCTGCAAAACAATAGAGCACAATTTAAATAAAACGAGTTAACTATGGACTTGTGTTTTTTTATTGGTCTATCATATTTAAGTTTACTTGTCATGAATGTCGTCGGTATCTCCCCCACCGGTGATACCTTCCAAAGACACCGTTCCGATGAGGGCTGCCACCCGCTCCTCGTTCGGTGTCAGCTGGAGACTTGGATCCGGTGGGCCTCCCCCAGTCTGACTCTGGCTCCTCTTTAGTGCCGAGACGCGCCTCTTTGTGGCGATCTTTAAAGCGGACTACATTTTTTTCACCTACAATAAACAAAACTCATGCTTAACTTGTTCGGTCTATATTACAGTTTTTTTCAATCGCTAACAAGCGCTTGCCCATACTTTAGATAATTTTTCTAAACTCTTAACACAGACTCACACCTACAAAACACAATTGGCCAAATTGTTCATTTTCTTCTCAAAAACACATTTTGTTAAATATATACTAACTCTTAATTTCAAAACAGAACATGTTTTTCTCTACACACACTAACTTTACCAAAACACTGGAAATCTGACTCAAAATGAAATAATTCTGTCAAAGAGTAACATTTGTTTTCACTTCACAAGGTACATGCAGTTAAACGAAGTACACCAGGTTTCAAAATTCTGGCTATTGTTAAAATTATAAAAACTGCATAGATTTTTATGTTTCAGGTAACATGCAATCCACCGTTTACACTAAGTTTATTGGTTTGGAACTGTATGTGCACATGTACAGTAATGTTCACATTCAAACGCATTCCAGTAAAAAGCAAATCAGTTATTTCTTACAGTAACTGTTTACCAAAGAAGGTACAGTAGAACAGACAAGGTTTATTTTATTTTCAAGGTTTATTTACAAAATATCCATGAAACACAAGAGCATTCTGACCAAAAAAAAACAGCAAAAAGCCCAAATAAAAAGGGGGGGAACTAAAAATGGCACAAAATTTATGTATCTAATCCCTGCGATCTTCAGGGTTAGGCCACATGTTTTCGTCAACATCACATCTGATATCATCTAAGGCGATGCACCTGGGATAAAAACGCTTGGTATGTCGGATCCACCCTTGGCAATCTTGAACTGTGATATCCCTGCATCCAGCATCCATGGCTTCAAGTAGGGACATCTGGTCATGTGGCTGATGGTCATAAACCTTCCACCTCCATGCAGAAAATAACTCCTCTATGGGGTTGAGGAAAGGTGAATAGGGTGGAAGGAAGAGACTCACCAGTACTGGGTGGACTTCAAACCATGCTGTTATTGCTTGTGAATGATGGAAAGCAACATTGTCCCAGGTAATTACAAAGGTCCTCATGTTTTCACCCTCCTGACCCTGCTCTGGTACCAGGCGCTGGTGGAGATCATTAAGAAACGCAAGGAGGCGCTCAGTATTATAAGGTCCAACCTGGCATCTGTGAAGGAGTAATCCTGTATTTGCCATTGCTGCACACATAGTAATGTCCTGGCACATCAACTGTGGCTCTTTTTCCAATTATATTTCGTCCACGTCGACGCCTTTTGGACAGATTGAATCCTGCCTCATCGATGTAAATGAATTCATGAGGGGCCTGGTTGGCTTCCAATTCCATAACTCTCTGAAACAAAGTTTAAGTCATGTCATTACTGTGTCTACCATACTGTACTGTAACCTATTACTGTGTAGGTAACCTACTTGCAAAGTGCAAAGGTTATATAACTGGACATTGAATTGAATATACACTATACCTGGACATATTGTCGTTGTAGCTCCTTGACTTTCTCACTGTTCCTTTCAAAGGGAACAGTGTAGAGCTGCTTCATCCGCACTCGGTGTTTGGACAATGTCCGCGTAATGGTTGTGAGGCTGATGCTTTCTATATTGGCAAATATCTCATGGTCCTCCACAATTCTAGTTTTGATTTCATGCAGTTTAATTGCATTATTTGCAACAACCATTTCTACAATGGCAAGCTCTTGATCATTATTGAGGTGCTTTCCTCTTCCCCCAGAGGGTGGAAGACGTTGCATTCTGTAGAGAAAAATTAAAATATCAACATATGCATTACTGTATGACCTTATTGACATGTCAAATGAGAATAGAAACAAACCATGTAAAATGCAATACTTACCTGTTGGTTTGTTGAAAGATGCGAATAATGGAGGCAACCGTTGACCGACTCAAATTGGGTTGGACTCTTTCACCAGCCTCTCTTAGTGAGAGACCGTGGTTGATTACATGGTCAATGATAGTGGCACGAATTTCATCACTGACTACTGTTCTTGCAGCCCTTGGAATGCCACCACCACGCATTCTTACACCTCTACCTTGCCCTCTCCTTGGGCCTGCACCTGCACCTCTCACTGCTCCTCTCACTGCTCCTCTCACTGCTCCTCTCACTGCACCTCTCACTGCTCCTCTCACTGCACCTCTCACTGCACCTCTCACTGCACCTCTCACTGCACCTCTTACTGCTCCTCTCACTGCACCTCTTACTGCACCTCCACCTCTCACTGCACCTCCTTCTGTATCTCTCACTGGACCTGGTCTTCTCCCTGGGCCCCTTGCTCTTCCTCGTCCAGACATTACAATGTTTGTCTTTTTCTGTTACTGTTTCCAAAAACATCACTCCTTAAAGTCCTCCTTTTATAGTAATAGAAAAAATAAGCCCCTGCCACTGAGTCTAAGCCAGACTGGAATCAGCTATGGTTGGCCCAATTCACCAAACATAAATCAGCTGTGTCAATTATTCAATTGTTTGTTTATTATCAGCTGAGATATATTTTTGATATATTTTGTTTTTGAACTGATATCATTTCAGAAGCAGAGGTTTTTATACTGTATTTAAGGTTTGGAATATTGTTTTTGCTATTGTGGGATGTTGTGTGTTAACATTTGTAAATACTACAAAAACAATCCATAATTTTGTTGGGAGGTATAGCTTGTCTGTTAAGAAAATGTAAGCATTGTGGAAATGTGTTCACTGACTGCATATTGTGTGAAAACGACATTAAATGTGTGAATGGTATGGCCACAAAAGACCGATGCTGTGCTAATTGTGTTTAGAGTTTTGAAAATGTGACTACTGTTTGGACAAACGCTTGTTAGCGACTGAAAAAAACTGTAAGCAATAAAGAAAAACATTCTTACCTCTGCTGGAGTGCGCTTCTCAACCCCCACACTATTAACAGCACTCGTAATTTGGCTCCATATTTTGTTTTTGTGGGCGCCTTTTATTCCACTTTTTAGACTGCCAAATAAAAAAATATTATTTCTTTCTACCTCCCTGGTGATCGTCTCAATCTCCACGTCAGAGAAGTTTCTCTTTTTTGCCGTCTTCCGTCTGTCCATGGTGTAAAATGAGGGCGTGGGGGAAGCGGTGACTTGAATATATAGGGGCGTGTAATTCTAATGACGATCGTTTTCAGCCGCTGCATTTATCAAGGGCAGGTATTGCGTACACCTGGATTCTAAAGGTACGCACAGCTTCATAAATCAGGCGGTGAGAGGAGTGTAAGCAAAATCTTACGCCAACATATACGCCCGTTTCTACGCAAGAATGATAAATGAGGGCCACTGTGTCTAATTACTTTCAGAGAGTCATGGAGTTGGAGGCCAATCAAGTCCCACATGAAATTATCTATGTTGACGAGGCTGGCTTCAACTTGGCAAAAAGGCGTCGCCGTGGGAGAAACATAATTGGCAAAAGGGCCACAGTTACCGTGCCGGGCCAGAGAGGAGCCAACATTACCATGTGCGCCGCAATCTCCAACAACGGTGCACTCCTGCATAAATGTGAGATTGGCCCCTACAACACAGTACGCCTTCTCCTGTTTTTAGAAGACCTGCACGGAAGACTGGTGCCAGAGGTAGAAAGGGGACAGGTGGGAGACCACTTGCCAATATATGTGATCATATGGGACAATGTGGCATTCCACCATTCCCGGGCAGTACACTGCCAGGGGTGGATAAGGCATGCCAAACGATTCTTCCCACGATGCCTTGCCAATGAAGATATCAGGTGTGATGTGGATGAGAACATGTGGCCAAATGCAGAAGACCGGGCAGATTAGAAGATTACTTTGTTTTTGTTATTATTATTCCAGTGCTTTTTCTGTTTGTATATCTTGCAGCAATGTCCTTTTGCAAATAAAGTCTTTACTGCAGCAATTCTGTCCCTGTCTTTTTTTTTTCATAAACTGTACATTCTATAAAGCTACTCTAAGATGGTCATTCATTTTTTGTATTGAATTTCTGCAGCAAAAGAAACAAAATGCATGCATTTACTAAAGCCAACAAAACAAAAATGTAGAGAGGCATCAAAGGAAACTGCAGTGCAAAACACAATCTATGATCAATACAATATACTGTCTATTGTATAAGGGCAGACCTGATGCATAAAATAATGCAGTTTCTGACATTTCAGCTGATGATAGTGTTTTTTTTGTCATTGTGTTATGATTGACTAAATGTTCCTGTTGGAAGAGAACATGTGTTAGTGTTTTGAATAATTATTTGATTTTGAAACATGTTTGCAGTGTTTTGTTGTATTGTGTTAGTGTATTATTGTATTTTGTAAATTAGTTTTGGAGTTTAGTTTACAATGTGTGATTATGAGCATGAAATTAACCGTTTTGCCAATTGTGTGTTTTAGGTGTGTTGGTGCGTTAAGAGTTTAGGAAACTTGTTAAATGTATTGAAAAAACTGTCATAGCGATTCTAAAAAACTGTAAAAACAGGAGTAGCGTTTACAGACTGGACCCAGTACTGATAGATAGTGTGATGAGAGTGGGAGGATGTCTGAACAGGCCAGTTCTGCCAGAAGAGCACAAGTCTCCCATCAGACTCCCAAAGGATGCACATATCTCTAAACTCATCCTACAACCGGCTTCCAAGCATCAGACACACTTTTATACAGTGCTTATATTATATGGCCTTACCTTATTAGGCCTTACCATTATGCTAATCTCTGGGCCGACCCTTCCCCAATCGTCCACCATTGTTTCACAATCCTCTGGGATCCGCCCCCCAAGCCACTGTTAGGAAATATTGGGGGCGTGATGCTGGTGTGATGGTGACGTGATGCTGGTGTGATGGTGATGTGATGCTGGTGTGATGGTGATGTAATGCTGGTGTGATGGTGATGTGATGCTGGTGTGATGGTGACGTGATGCTGGTGTGATGGTGACGTGATGCTGGTGTGATGGTGACGTGATGCTGGTGTGATGGTGACGTGATGCTGGTGTGATGGTGACATGATGCTGGTGTGATGGTGACGTGATGCTGGTGTGATGGTGACGTGATGCTGGTGTGATGGTGACGTGATGATGGCCTGATTTCTCTCATTCTCCCAAGTGATTCAAGGAGCCACAGGTCCTTCTGTCTTCCATATGAGATGAAAACACCATCCACTCATTCTACTGATCATGGAACAGTAGTGGAGCCGGAGCAAGAGTACAGATGAGAAGATGCACCTGCTGTCCTTGACCAACACACAGACATACAAACCCTATTGTTCATCAACCTCTCCTCAGAAATCAAATGTGGAAGAATCAGAATGTTTGGAAAAATAACAATATGAGGCCTTAGGCTCAGGTAACCTGATAAATTATTTTTTTATCAATTAACACTAATATAGAAGGGATTCCATACAGTTTGACACAATCTACCTGATCTTACTGAGGAGTAAGAAAACATAGTACTTAGATGAGTGACATGTACATGGTTCTCTGTCTTCATGGTTAGTAGCTCCGTTAACAGGAGGAGGTTTTGTCAACAATTAAATAATTAAACATTCTACAGACATCAAAATTTCCAAGCACAAATGATAAACAATAACAACCAGATGAATGATTTCTAAATGATAAGGTTTTGTGGTGATTCATTCTGTTCATTAATGATTAGATACTACAGGATACATCTTCAGTGGTGTTTAATCAGGAATATTTTTACTATTATATGATATACAGCTCCGGAAAAAAATAAGTGACAACTGCGCCTTTTTCTTTCCTCTTCAAAAAAGTCAAAAAGAAGGTTTTGAGTGAGGAACAGAAGGTTTAAACTTAAGAGGGCACTGCAAATTGAAAGATTCTGTTCCACACTCAAAACTTTCCTTCTGAAGAATGCATTTTCTGAATTTTCCCAGTCTCCTCCCGTTTTGAACTTGGGAGGGCATGAGGTCCTGGCCCACATCTGTGGAGTACCTGGCTTGGGGGGCCCGTTGCTGTCTCAGTCCAGACTCCTCCTGGTTGTGTTGCAGCTCGATACGATGCCTGACGATTTCAGCTGCCACTGTGCTGACACCTCCCCTTCCCCCTGTGTTGTCCCTGTCCTTGTCCATCTGGCCATGCTTCCGACCTGGACTAAGTTTAAATAGGCTCTAGACTCAGCCCACACGCATTTATTAATTATTACAATTGGACTCTTAATATTTCACTCGGCACAGCTAGAAGAGGACTGGTCACCACTCTGAGCCTGGGTCCTCTCTAGGTTTCTTCCAAAATGTTGGCAGTCTAAGGGAGTTTTTCCTAGCCACTGAAATTCAACACTTCTGTTGTTTGCTCCTTGGGTTTAAGGCCGGGTGTTTTGTAAAAGCACTTTGTGACATCTGCTGATGTAAAAAGGGCTTTATAAATACATTTTAATTGATTGGCTTTTCAACTTTTTTGGAAATGAAAGAAAAAGGTGCAGTGGTCTCTTACTTTTTTCCAGAGCTGTATTTACTCAATATTAGAGAGTTATTATCAGTGTTTTACTACAGTGACTGAACATGACCATGATTAGAGTGAAACATCATGTTGTGTTTGACACAGGGACCATCTGACACAGAGATACTGAGGAGTCAGAATAAACCCTGAACCCTGGATAGAGGGGCTCAGTGAATGTGGTGATGAATGTGTACAGGTGGGTCAGTGTGTCAGAGGAGACCCTGTAGAAGGACAGAGTGCCGGCTGGCCAGTCCAGATACACTCCTACTCTGTGGGAGCCTGAGGAGGTGACAGGTAGGTAAGTTGTCTTATTATTGTGACAGGCATAGTAAATGTTTCCAATACAGTCCAGACTCCAAGATTTGTCATTGAATCCAAGACAACAGTCATCATCACTTCCTCTCCTGTTGATTCCTTTATAAGTCACTCCTATCCAAGCCCCTCTCCCACTCCACTCTACCTCCCAGTAACAGCGTCCAGACAGACCCTCTCTACACAACACCTGTGGTCTGTCCTTAAATCTCTCTGGGTGATCAGGATACGGCTGCTCCTCTCTCCTGGTCACCTTTCTGTTCTCATCAGACAGAGAGAGTTCTCTGTTTACTGTGTTTAGGTCCAGTGTGAGATCACTGACATCTGATGGATGAGACCAAAACACAATAATTTATATACAAACACATGCATGTTTTATTTCTATATTTTCCTGTACTGGTTATTTAGACATTCAGGCAAAACACACAAACAAACACACAAGCATAATGAAACAGACATGCACAAACTTAAGACACACAGACATGTACACACAACCCCCCCCCCCACACACACACACACACATACACACACACTTTGGGAACACACACCCCAGCTGTATATGTTCTGTATAATAAATCACTTACATTTCTTCAGTCCTGATTTCAACCTCCACTCTCCACCATGATCCATACTGTGGAAGAAGCAGAGGAACAGACTGTCATTCAGTGATTGTCATTGTCTTACATATACACACACACACACACAACTCTAAGGTTGGACAAAAAATCTAGTTATGAACTAAACTGTGATATAGACATGGGCAATATTTTAGTAACAAACTTTGGTGAATTTTTAAATGTTAATGAGATGCAGGTCACCAGAGCGGACAGGTTTAGTCGATCAGTCATCAGTGTATTTAATGTGGGAGGTCCATCAGTCATCAGTTTATTTAATGTGGGAGGTCCATCAGTCATCAGTTTATTTAATGTGGGAGGTCCATCAGTCATCAGTGTATTTAATATGGGAGGTCCATTGACATTGTAATACACCAGAGTTGACAGGTTTAGTCCATCAGTCATCAGTGTATTTAATGTGGGAGGTCCATCAGTCATCAGTTTATTTAATGTGGGAGGTCCATCAGTCATCAGTGTATTTAATATGGGAGGTCCATTGACATTGTAATACACCAGAGTTGACAGGTTTAGTCCATCAGTCATCAGTGTATTTAATGTGGGAGGTCCATCAGTCATCAGTTTATTTAATGTGGGAGGTCCATCAGTCATCAGTTTATTTAATGTGGGAGGTCCATGGTTATTGTAATACACCAGTGGTGGTCAGAATAATGATGGACATTCTGAGTCTTTTCAGTGAGTCAAAAATTCTGGCTCTGTTCACCTGAAAGAGCCGTCTCATATGGCTCCTGAACGACTCTTCATTTAAAATACATAAAAATAACCCCAGAACAATGAAACAACTGCACATTTCCAGTTTTACAAGTGTATTGAGATCTGTAAATGTGTAGACATAACTGTAAATTTGTACATAGATCTGTAAATGTGTAGACATAACTGTAAATTCGTACATAGATATGTAAATGTGTAGACATAACTGTAAATGCATACATAGACATCAATGGCTGAAAAGTATTTTGCTCTAAGAGCTGGAAATACAGAAAAGTCACTCTCTATTGGTTGTCTTTTTACATGTGACTTTTGCTACATTGCAAATGTGTGTTTTGCATATGTGTGAGATTTGTGTGTGCCTTAGTAGCGATACAGCCTACATACAAACACAAGTAAATATAACCCACGACCGGACTTATTGTGAAAAGGTAAATAGGTGATTGAGTGTCTTTTTTTTGTTTAGAAACCATTTTCAAATTGATTTACCAGAAAAGTCAGTACACTGTGATATATACAAACATTAGTACAGGTAGGTAGTTCTCTGTTTGTCACAGATGACATAAGGCAAAACAACATGACAGCTTAATACCACATTACTGATAGAGAAAATATCCACAGGACATACTTGAGTTTCTCCAGTCTCCAGTGTGGATCCTCCAGTCCAGCAGAGAGCAGTCTGACTCCTGAGTCTCCTGGGTGATTGTAGCTCAGATCCAGTTCTTTCAGGTGTGAGCGGATTGTCTTCAGAACAGAGTCCAGAGTTGCACAGCTTTCCTTTGTGACCAGACAGCCTGACAGCCTGCACAGAGTTGATCATTAACAAAGTCTTACATTAACAAAGTCTCCTATGCGCCATCGGCCTGTAAAAATTATTTCTTTTTATATATTTAAAAACAGATGGTCCGGCCCTCTGGCATTTGCTGATGGCGGATGCCCCTGGTTGTAGAGTTCATTGAATCATTCTTTTATTCAACATTGTGGGAAACCCAACTTGGGTTCATTTAATAATTTAGCGACTGTGCAAACTGCTTACCTGGGCGCAAATATTTAGAAGAGCAAACCTACATTTTCCATTAGAAATAATGCAATATTTTTTTTCCTAATCTAGAGTAGAAACATAAAAAAAATTGCCATGTATGGATATTGTTTTAGACTATTTGCAATTCGCGAAATTCAAATTGCTCAATAGACTGTTAGTTACTGGGAATGTAACTCCCTAGAGGGGTTTACCCCTGCCGCATAAGCGGTCGTCACTGAAAAGAATTTATGCACGTGTCAGACAATTATTAATTATGCACGCCCAACGTTATATGTCATGGAGCTCCGCCCCCTAGAGGGCTTAGCTCTTAGTGATTTACAGCGGAGCGAGCAAGCCAAGGATACACTCCCTGCCAACCAAACCCAACAGTCCAAGACCATCCCAACACCCTAAACAAACAAACACCCCTCAGACTGCCAAAGGCAGGAAGGAACAAGTAAATACAAGGAATGTGCAAAAAAACGTGTATAATAGACCGTGTCAACCCTACAGAGCGAGTGAAAACACGCCTGCAAATGGAAAGACGGGAGGCGAACCCAGGTAGCGGTATTGAGAAACACCCCTCATACTATTCCCCAACGGAGCTATGCGACTTCACACAATAATTACAGATTCCCAGTGGCGCCACTGAGAACTGAGTAAGTCAGGGATGTAGAAGAAACATCCAGTAGGTAGAAACGAATAAAAGCTGACTGCGACGACCACGACACTGCGGCACAAATATGGTCCACTCTGACCCCTGAAAACGGGCAGAGGACGCAGCGATCCCCCGTGGGTAGTGGGCTCTGAGACCCTTGGGAGCTGCGCACTCCGAACATTCATAACACAGCCGCTGTTGGGAGAGCGGGCGGCCCAACCGGGAATCTGCATAACAAACAAACAGCTAAGGAGTCAATCTAATTCTCTGAGTCTGTTCAACGTAATGAGCCAGCACGCGAATGGGGCATAAACTTTGCAGCCTCTCCCCCTCCTCGCCCGAGGGGGGAGGAAGAAGAAAATATTGCAGTTCAATCACCCTGGACTGATAAGAGCTGGTAAATACCTTAGGCACGAACGACGGGTTTGGGCATAGCGTGGCACAACGCGGATAGTCCCTAATGGACAGGCATCCAGGGGGCACTGAGAACACATGCAGATCCTCCCTAATGAACAGGCATCCAGGGGCACTGAGAACACATCCAGATCCTCCCTAATGGACAGGCATCCAGGGGGCACTGAGAACACATGCAGATCCTCCCAATGGACAGGCATCCAAGGGGCACTGAGAACACATGCAGATCCTCCCTAATGGACAGGCATCCAGGGGGCACTGAGAACACATGCAGATCCTCCCTAATGGACAGGCATCCAGGGGGCACTGAGAACACATGCAGATCCTCCCTAATGGACAGGCATCCAGGGGGCACTGAGAACACATGCAGATCCTCCCTAACGGACAGGCATCCAGGGGGCACTGAGAACACATGCAGATCCTCCCTAATGGACAGGCATCCAGGGGGCACTGAGAACACATGCAGATCCTCCCTAATGGACAGGCATCCAGGGGGCACTGAGAACACATGCAGATCCTCCCTAATGGACAGGCATCCAGGGGGCACTGAGAACACATGCAGATCCTCCCTAATGGACAGGCATCCAGAGGCACTGAGAACACATGCAGATCCTCCCTAATGGACAGGCATCCAGGGGGCACAGAGAACACATGCAGATCCTCCCTAATGGACAGGCATCCAGAGGCACTGAAAACACATGCAGATCCTCCCTAATGGACAGGCATCCAGAGGCACTGAGAACACATGCAGATCCTCCCTAATGGACAGGCATCCAGGGGGCACTGAGAACACATGCAGATCCTCCCTAATGGACAGGCATCCAGAGGCACTGAAAACACATGCAGATCCTCCCTAATGGACAGGCATCCAGAGGCACTGAGAACACATGCAGATCCTCCCTAATGGACAGGCATCCAGGGGGCACAGAGAACACATGCAGATCGCTCACTCGCTTAGCAGAGCACAAGGTGAGGAGAAAGGCTGTTTTCATAGAGCGTGATTTATTCCAAGGGCTCAAAGGAGGTACACAGAGGACATAATCACTTCGACTGGGCAACATAGAGGAAGACCGCTGTTAGATTCTGCCAATTTTTGATCCATGAACAAAATGAATACAACCCCGAGTCAGGGGAGAGCCATCTTTATTCAGCATGAGTCTACGATGTTGACCTTCCATTGATCTTAAATGTTCTCCAATGATTACAAAGTTAACACAGTCTTTTATGCCAGGACACATAGGAGGTGGTAAGTGTTCATTGCCAACCATTGCACAGACTATTATAAGAAATAGTTTGTCCTACAAAATACCCTTGTATGGTGTATTCCAACCTATGACCCAAGGGTCTATTCAGAGAGTCCTATGACAGTCACATACACAGTTCCTAGCAGGTGGTATGGACAGAGTGTTTGGGACCCATCACATTTCCTACCTAGTGTTCTTCGTACAGAGATAGTTAGTACTCTCATACATTGTGTCAAGCTTAATTCAATTACTTTCATGCCCAGTATCTCTCACCGCTCACACCAATACACAAACATGTCCCACCTAGATGAAGACCTAGCGTCCTGTATAGTGCATACCACTGCAGCAGACAGTCCCCTTCGAATCAGCCTGTCCCATTCAGGGGCCAGACCAGTAGCCACAGGGCGATCTGGTGCCACGAGGATCAGATGTGGCCGATCCGATCTGAGCCAGTAGACGAGTAATGAATGTAACAGCGGGAATGCGTAAGGAGCCTGGGAGGCCAGGGGTGGTGGGCAAAGGCACCTACCCCTAACGGAAGGGTGATTCCGTTGACTGAGGGAGAACCAAAACCAACACTGAGCGTTCTGCCTCGACACAAAAAGGTCCGTCTGTGCTTCCCAATATCGCTTCCAGATGAGGGAGACGATTTCTGGATGAATACGCCACTCGTCGTCTCGAAGACCCTCTCGGGACATTAGGTCTGCACCCATGTTCAGAACCTCTCCATAATGTGAACGGCCCAGAGAGAGCACAGGTGTCTGTGTGCCCAGAGCCACAGGCGCGTGGCTGACAGGTGAAGAGTAGGAGACCTGACTCCCCCAATGGCGATTGATGTAGGAGACCGCGGGCTGATTCTCTAAGTGAATTAGAACGTCACAGCCTCTGATCAGGTCCAGGAAGTGCGTTAAAGCAGAACAGTGTCCAACTCCAACAGATTGATGTGGCAAGGGCCTGAAGGCCACACGCCCCCTATTGCCCGCCCCTGACATACATCTGTGAACACTTGAACGAATGATGTCACTCTCCCCATGAGGACTCGCTGAGAGAGTGAGTCTCTCCAATAGGCCAGATCCCCTCGTAGGCAAGTCTGCAGGGATAGGAGTCGTTTTTGATGAAGCACTGAGTCTACCTGCTGTCTCGTGTACTCGTAAGCCCTGCAACGCAAATTGGAAAAACTTTCTGTGACGGGGAACAATCGGTATATGAAAGTAAGCATCCTTTAGGTTTAGGCTCATGCAAATTACCCCCGGGAGCATGGATTCCAATAAACAAGTCATAGTGAGCATGCGAAAGGGCCGTTTGTCACACACTCCGGGTGCTCATTTTCTAAATCTGTCTGACACCGCCCATTTTCTTTGGAACCAGGAAGTAGAATACCGCTGCGTTTCAATTCCTCCGGAACCACAACGATAGCTTCCTTGTTGAGGAGCTCCGTTATCTCTGACAGGAGGCCATCCGCCTTGACCTGCGACGACATCACTGTCTCCACTTCTCTCGAATAGGGAGGAGGGAGCTTGCGAAACTGAAACAGATAACCTTTTCTGATCGCTCGAGCCAAGGTGACAGTGTACAGACGCCACTCCCAATAGCGCTCTGAGAGAGGGCGAGCACGAAGTTGAGGGGCGTTCAGAAGAAAATTCTAGTAATCCTCTTCCGGCCCTATCGCCACCGGTCTTGCCCGAGAAGGGAGAGACACGGTCCAGTGAGGGAGAGGATCGAAAGGGAGCAGAAAAAGAGGTACAGTTGGGATGCGAACCCAAATGAGAGCCGGCGACGCTACCTGATGGACCACATTGGCTCATAACAAGAGAGGCACTCATACTGTTAGAAGGCATAGATCCGCTATGCATGGAACCTGGCATCTGCATACACAGGACCTTAGCTGCTATAACACAAGCATTGTCATGGCGATGTTGGTGATAGCACTCTAAACTGTTTTCATGGAGACAAAGTGCAGGGGAAGCTGACGACGTGCTAATCACTGAAGACGCTGCCCGGTGTTTTAATCTACCTGAGCGAGCGGGAAGAGAGGCTGGAATAGTTATGTCTATAACATCCCAGAAAGCCTCAGAAGCTCCCGAAAAGGAGATTTACATTCTCTAACCCTACTCGCAAAGGGGAGAGTATGAGAGCACATAGATCTGACCAAGTCCCAACAATCTACAGTGTGAACGTGAGGGGAGTCTCACAGACGCTAACGTTCATACCCAAAGGAACCACACTATGGACTATGTAGAGGCAGAGAAGTATCTGTCGCATAAGTGGTAACCAAAGGAGGCAAACTGACCCTAACTGAAGGCAAAGGGTTGTTCAAAGACTCAGACACCGCCTGAGAATGTACAGAAGCACAACTTACAACATTAGAGTATCGTTCTGAAGAAACTTTATTTAAAATTGTAGATGAAGGGGCTGAATCGGTGATGAAGTGCAACCCAGCCAACACAACCTGAGAGTTAGGCGTGGGGGCCGGGTAAATTAATTCCGCTCAGAGCCTTTGAGAGATGAGAGAGAAAGCCACATGTGCCTGTGACCGGCGACGGCAGATGCATTGATCCGCCCGGAGCAGATGGTCTGAGCCTGCTTGAGGTGCAGGATAGCTTTCATGGAGTCCGCAATCGTCCCTATCTCGCGTGAGGTAAGAGTCGAAGCGCGCTCCAAAACCTCAGTGGTAGCTGAAGCTAGAATAGCAACGTTGTTAGACTCTGCCATAGACTGCGCTGTTAAAACGTAGGCCTTATCCAAAAACTGGGCAGAAAGCCTGTCTTTGGGGGATGGCAAGAGGGGATTCTTCCCCTGCCAGCCCCACAATGATAGAAAGTGTGCAGCCAGTGCAGGTTCCGAGAGAGGGACAGCACCACTAATAGTGGACTGCCTACCTGCCACCTTAGTGAAAGGAAGGTAAGAATGAACCGGACCTCTTGCAAAGAGCGGGGCATCCCAGGAAAACCTTAAATCCTTGGACCTCCAGGGCGGGAGCATCGACGGCTTAGAAGAATTCAACCCAGGAACCGTAGGACATCCTGGACTTCTCTTTAGGCGGCGGAAGAGTAGGAATAGGCAGCTCAAACCTGAGCGCGGCTCGTTCTATAATCCAGTAGAGGTGGAGGAGGACAGGAAAGGGAGGTGGCCAAGGAAACATCGTCATCCATTTCCAAGACAGGTGGAGCAGGAACAGTAGACCCCCCCCCCCCGCAGGGGGCGGAGCTCCACAACATATAACAGACATATCTTTGATATTAGGTTAACTTTATGCAAATATTTTTACTAGCAATCAAACATTCTAATGGATTTATCTATGGATTTAAATTGTATTGATGTTTAGAGCCTTATTAAACAAACAAAAATACTATAGTATATCTTCTTTGGAATAGTCATTTTTTCTTATTCTTATATAAGGCCTCCAATAAAAAATAAAAAATTAAATCTCAATTTAATTAATCATAATACCCTGGCAGTTCTAGTGTTAATAACTCTCGTAACAGGCGCTTTATCTCACCTGTCTCTCTCCTTCAGTTTAATGTGGAGTAATTTACATTAAGCTAATTCGTCGACTTTAGTCCAGTGTCGATAAACAAATTACATGTTCTTTTCAAACACCATTTTAGACAGAAACTTTATGGAAAAACTTTTTTTTATTTACTTCTGAAAATGTTCATGAAACAATGATGGGTTAAACATGTAGCCTATTGCCCGTTTAACAACCGATAAGTCCTTCATGTAAACGTGCTATGTCATATACTCGTTTGGGTCTACTGTGGCATATTGTACTTCATCAAAAAAACATATACTTAATACTTGCACATTTTCTGCCCTCCTCAATTTGCCCTTCTGGTTAGACGCAAACTGCATTTCGTTGTGCTGTACTTGTACTTGTTCATTGACAATAAAGTTGAATCTAATCCAATCGTCTTTTCACCAGTCATCGTCATATGTCTCGTGAACTATACTGAAAAAAATCTGTGATTCTACTAGAAGTAATCTGAGATGTAAACAAATGATATGCAGATAGTTAAGGGGTTATTACATTTTACTGAAGTATTTGGACATGCTTGGTTGTAAAAGAACTAGGATCAGCTTGCTTTTACTGACGTTACTCCTCTTTGGGATGTCAGGACTGGTCAGGTCCTGTATGCAAGGTTGCTAGATTATTGACAGTAAACCTTGAAATCTGCATTTTATCTAGATAACCCTGTCTGTAAATCGACCTGCCATTAAAATAGCCCAATTGTGGGGCAAACCTAGCCATCTGGCAACACTGCCAATATATAAAAAAATTGGATTAGCAAACGCAACGTGCCATTGGAACACAGGACTGATGGTTGCGATTAATGGGCCTATGTACATAGATATTCCACAAAAAACAGCTGTTTCAAGCTACAATAGTAATTTACAACGTTAACAGTGATTACACTGTATTTCTGATACATTGTATGTAATTTAATGGACAAAAAAATTCACTTTTAAACAATTGTTTATTTACCCTTTTAAACTATAATAAACTATAATTTCCAAAACGTTTTGTGTGATGTCAGAAACTTCATACTTCTAACATTTTATATAAAATTCAAATTTTATAGTTAGTTTGAAACATGACTCAAAAAAGCAGCGCTTTGAAAACTGAACGGTGCATCGGACACTCCAATCAATACTTTCATGCATTTAAAGGGCAAACAGGACCAATAACTTGTTTCATACTGACATTAGTAGTGACATGATAAAATCCACATGGAAGAAAAATAAAGGAAAGGAAGGATTATAAAAAACACAAATCCTAAACAATCTAGATTGCTTCACTGCTATCAGACATTTTAGAACTGTATGGACCAAATAAATCACTAAGTGAGAAATGCTGGATCATATTTGGGGTTTTGGACAAATACAAACTGTTAGCCTACTCACCTCAGAGTCTCCAGTCTACATTGTGGATCCTCCAAAATAGCAGAGAGACGCTCAACTCCTGCATCCTTCAGATCATTGTTACTCAGATCCAGTTGTTTCAGATGTGAGGGGTTTGACTGTAGAGCTGAGACCAGAGAACCACAGCCTTCCTCTGTCACCAGACAACTTGACAGCCTGTAGAGAGTCAATCAATTTCACTAACTGATTATGCCATGGAAAATCCTCCTTGTGTAGTGATAAATAACTTTGGGAACATCTGAGATATACAACCCCATTTCCGAAAAGTTGAGATGGTGCATAAAATGCAAATCAAAACAGAACGCAATGGTTTGCAAATAATTTATTCCTATATTTAATTCAAAATAGTACAAAGACAGCATATTAAATGTTGAAACTAAGGACTTGTATTGTTTTGGGAATACATGCCTATTTTGAATTTGATGCCAGCAACACATTTCAAAAAAGTTGGGACTGGCAACCAACTACATTTTAGTTTAAACTTTTACACAGCATCCCAACTTTTTTTGGAAATGGAGTTGTATAACAATAAGAGATAAGGACTGGCTTAACGCACATCATGAACCTTTAGCTATAGAATAGTATTTTACACCATACCCCTGTGGATAGAACAAGTACCCGTTGCCTAATTCTCTCAGAAGTAACAGATCATTACATTGTTAGGCTTAGAAATGCAATTCAACCTGCCCTTTATCCAAACAATATTTTCTGACCCTCTGACCGGCTGCACCATGGATACAACCGCTGGGCTGTGGGTAATGAGACAACCAGCACAAGGAGGGGAGATGGCAGCCGATGATGCGCTGCGCAGACTTTTCCACCCTCTGGAGGGACTTGCGGTCTGCAGCGGAGCAGCTGCCTACCAGCCAGTAATGCAGCCTGAGAAGATGCTTTTAATGGTGCCCCTGTACAAGTTGGTGAGAATTTTTACAGATATGCCAAATTTCTTGAGTCTCCTTTCTTGAGTCTCTTGGGCAGTTTTCACTTGTCTGGATCAAGTGAGGTCATCTTTGATGAACATACCGAGGAACTTGAATTTGGAGACTCTCTTCAGATCAGCTCCATCGATGTGAATGGGGGCGTGACACCCCCTGGCTCTTCCTGAAGTCCATGATCATCTCTTTAGTCTTGCAGACATTGAGAGAGAGGTTGTTGTCCTGGAACCATGTAACCAAGTTACCGCCTCTCTGTAAGCGGTCTCATCGTTGTTGGAGACCCAGGATGGTAGTGTCATTTGCAAATTTGAGGATGATGTTGGAGCTGTGTGCGACCATGAAGTAATGGGTGAACATGGAGTAAAGGAGGGGACTGAGTACGCAACCCTGTGGGGCTCCAGGTGCTCAGGGTCAGTGCAGAGGTGAGGTTGTCGATTCTCACCACCTGGGGTCTGCCAGTCAGGAAGTCCAGGATCCAACTGCAGAGGGAGAGGTTCATTCCCAGGGTCCTGAGCTTAGGAACACGTTTGGTGGGCACATTAGTGTTGAATGCAGCGCTGTAGTCCACAAACCACATCCTCACTTTTGTGTTGTCTTTTTCCAGGTGGGAGAGGACGGTGTGTGTCGTCAGGGCGATGGCATCGTCCGTAGATCTATTGGGGCGGTGTGCAAACTGAAAGGGGTCCAAGCTTTCAGGAAGAGTGGATCAGATGTAAGTTCTGACCAGCCACTCAAAGCACTTCATGATGATGGAGGTCAGTGCTACAGGGCGGTAGTCATTCAGACAGGTGATGGAAGGTTTCTTCGGTACAGAGACGATGGTGGTCCGTTTGAAGCAGGAGGGGACTACAGACAGGGACAGGGAGAAGCTGAATATGGAGGTGAAAACCTCTTCTAGCTGTTCAGCACCCTCCTTGTGGACACAGCCTGGAATGCCATCTGGCCCTGGTGACTTCCGAGGGTTTACTTTTTTTTAAACTCTCGTCACATCAGCCATGTTTAGGGACAGAGTGTAGTCGTCCTGGTTTTCACCAAGCCTCACAGAGGAATTGTGTTGGTTGCCTCAAACTGTGCATAGAAGGAGTTGAGCTCGTCAGGGAGCGAGGCGGCGGGACAAGCATCACTGCTATTTCTCCCTTTGTATTTTGTCATGTTTTGCAGTCCTCCTCACATGCATCTGGTGTCAGAGCTGTAGTAGTTAGACTCCAACTTATCCCTGTATTCTCTTTTTCCATCCCTGATAGCCTTCTGTAGGTCATATATGGATGTCCTCAAAGCCTCCAGATCCCCAGAGCTATAGGCAGAGGACCAGACTCTGAGCTTAGCATGAACATGACCAATTACCCAGGGCTTTAGGTTGGGGGAAGTCCTGACATTGATCCTTGGGACGACATGGTTGATGCATTTGGAGATACATGCTGAGACAGTTCCCATCGGCTGCATCACAGAACATCTAGAAAATATTATTGTGCTTTTGGCTTAACCTTTTGAATTTTTCTACCAGTTTTTGTAATCCTCTCCCAATTTAATTATATAAATGTTCTCTATTATGACCAGTGGATGTTAAAACAAAGCCTTATGCTGTATTAAGTTGCCTTGTCTCAACATCCACACAGAAGTTAGGGGACAGTCAATTTACTACATTGAGAAATTTACTATAAGCATGTTTCACCAAGCCTTTCTGATTCTTATCACACTGCTCACTCAATCAGGAAGTGTTTAGCTGATACAAGTGTCCATGAGAGTAACATATTCCCCAGCCTTAAAACCATGACTGAAATTGGTGTCGGCTCCTCCACCAGAAGAAGTCGCTACAGCACAAAGTGACAAGGCAGCCCTGTGTGACTTCCACCCATCCATCACGGCAACACAGACAAATTGCTGTCCACTATGCTGGATCCCTGGGCAGCATCAGTATGTAGCAACCAGACAATTCCTGAACAAATGTTACAGATGGGGAAGTTTAAGTCCCTATGAGACAACATGGTAGAATGATAATGTGTAATAATAATACAGTGGGAATGAATGGTGGATCAATGGACATGGGAGGTGTTGAGTGAAGATTAATTCTAATGTTTGATATACTTGGTCTAACAGAAAATGTAAAGGTTGTGTGAGATTATGTTTTGTTTGTAATGGTGGTCCTGAGAGTTGTGGTGTGTTTCCTTTCAGACCTGCTAGGATGTCTAACAGGGTTTGATTTTTACCAGGGAGTTTTGGACCTGCTGACAGCACAGAGAGGTGGAAAAAACAGCAGATGTTTGTCTTCCCCTTTTGATGTTATGTTTACTGTTGTGTTGTCATTTGTGTTGTTATTTATTATTACTCACTTCAGAATCTCCAGTCTACATTGTGGATCCTTCAGCAGAGCAGAGAGCTTCTCCACTCCTTTATCCTTCAGGTCATTTTTACTCAGATCCAGTTCTTTCAGGTGTGAGGGGTTTGATTTCAGAGCTGAGACCAGAGAAGCACAGCCTTTCTCAGTGATTCCACAACCTGACAGTCTGGAGAGGGATTATCATGATGTCATAAACAGAACAATAGTTTAGAATAACATTTAAATAGCCTCTATATGAAAGAAAAGTGTATGTGTGTGTGTTTTAGGTCTTTCTATACCAAATGTACCCATGAACATTTTCCGGTCCCCTTGAGACAAAAGTTAATTTCCGGCTCAGGGTTTAGGGTCAAACTTTGGGGTTTCTTTAAGGTCCAGGCGTTGTTGGTCAAGTTTAGGGTTAAGGTTAGGCATTACATCTAGGTTAAGTTTAGGCATAAATGTTACTTTATTGAGATTAAGGTTAGGGTTAGGGTAAGGGTTAAGATTAGGGCAAGGGAGCATTCAAAAAAAATAATCTGCTCCCCATGAGGAAAGCCATACAAACTTGTGTGTGTGTGTGTGTGTCTTTCTTTGTGTGTGAGGAGAGGAGAAGCAGGAATGATAATAAACTGACAAAGAGGGGTTGATCTGTGGACATCAGAGGGTTCAAATTAAGATTAGTTTGAATGGCTGATAAACCTGGAAAGTAGGACTGCAAGATTATTAGACAAATTCAATTTACATACAATCTATTCTGTTTTCATCATATTGCCTATTAGCCTACATTCAGTATGTTTGGAAACTCTGAACTGTCTCACACATTATCTAAAACATTTCTGATCCCACAGACTGCAGTGAGCCTATTCAGTAAACCAACCCAAAGGTGAAAAAATCTTAAGTCTCTGAATATTTCAAATAGATAAAAAATGAAACCAAATGTCGTATATGGGCTCAGAATTGGCTTTCTCAGTGGGCACTTCCACTATGACTTGGTTTTCCTCACATTTATTTGTTTTCTTAACTGTGCTTCCAGTAAACTAAACAAATATGCAACAATTCCTAAAATGTTACTGTGTTAAAGATCATAAAAGGAAATCAGTCACTTAACAGATCAATGTAACAGAAAACACTACATATATTGTGAGTCATGTTTTTTCTTTTCCTTACTAAAAAAATCCACCATTTCATGCATAGAATAATCGATTATTATAATGTAATAATATGTTGTGTTTTTTATGGAGGCCCTGCAGGTTGTGGAGTGTTTCACCTCCATGTCTGATAGGATGTCTGGTGGGGCTTCATCTATCAGGAGGTTGGGGACTTTGTCCTGATGGGAGTTTCATCCATTGAAAACAGCAGCTGTTTTTAATCTTCTGCTGTTGTTTAACACCTCTGTTATATTGTTATAATGTTAATCATCATTATAATGTATTGAGAAAACTAAACTACTAAGCCCCCAGGTCATCTGATGCTGGCTTATTAGTTCCCAAGAGTTAAACCAATGTGGAGAGGAAGCCTTCTGTTACTATGCCACTTATAGCAGGAATAAACTTCCAGAACATATTAGAAATGCCCAAACTGTAACCACTATAAAACTAAGCCAAAAAAATCTGTTCTGTGCTGTATATATTTACATTTTGCAGACTGTTTGAATTGTTCTTAATTTTTTAATGAGAATCTTTTTCTGTTTTTAACTTATTAAGATTGTTTTTATCTTTAATTGTATTTTTGTTGAATCTAAAGCACTTTGAGTTGCATTTTGTATGAAAATGTGCTATACAAATAAACTTGACTTGATTTTACTATTACTCACCTCAGAGTCTCCACTCTACATTGTGGATCTTCCAAAATAGCAGAGAGATCCATCACTCCTGAATCCTCTGGCTGATTGTAACTCAGATCCAGGTCTTTAAGGTGTGAGGGGTTTGACTTCAGAGATGAGACCAGAGAAGCACAGCCATTCTTTGTAATTCTACAACCTGACAGTCTGGGGAGAGATTATCTTGATGTCACAAACAAAATAACATGATGTCACAAATAGCCTCTATAGATTAATTACATCATTGTCAATTCAACGCTACTGTAGGACATACTTTTATAACTTACATTGTAATACATGACACTAGATTGTAACTCCCTGTACATATAATCATTAATGTTGTCACACCAGTAGCCCGCTGGAGACACATTTGTAGTTTCTGTGTGTTGGAGTGGGGGGGGGGGGTAATTTACATTACTTTACTTACAGAGCAGTTCGGCAGGTTTTGATCACTGGCATCAACCCCAGAAGCCCTTTCTCGGATGTGGAATATTTCTTCAGTTCAAACACATCAATCTCCTCTACTGAAGTCAGTAACACAAAGACCAGAGCTGACCACTGTGCGGGTGACAGTTCTTCTCTGGAGAGACTACCTGAACTCAGGAATCTTTGGATCTCCTCCACTAGAGAATGGTCATTCAGTTCATTCAGACAGTGGAACAGATTGATGCACCTCTCTGAAGAGGGATTCTCCCTGATCTTCTCCTTGATGTACTTGATTGTTTCTTTATGACTCTGTGAGCTGGTTCTGGTCTGTGTCAGTAGACCTCGTAAATGCTTCTGATTTGACTCCAGTGAGAGACCCAGAAGGAAGCGGAGAAAAAGGTCCAGGTGTCCAGTCTTACTCTGTAAGGCTTTATCCACAGCAGTCTTGTAGAATGTAACTTGGTCTTTGACCTGCATTGAAAAGTTCCTGTTGGTTAATTGTTGTTCTTCCATTAGCCTCTCATTGTTGTTGATGAATGATAGAAAAACATATAGAGCAGCTAGAAACTCCTGAATACTCAGATGGACGAAGCAGAACACCTTCTTCTGGTTTAGCTCAGATTCCTCTTTAAAGATCTGTGTGCAGACTCCTGAGTACACCGATGCTTCATTGATATCAATGCCACACTCTTTCAGGTCTTCATCATAGAAGATCAGTTTGCCTTTCTGGAGCTGTTGAAAAGCCAATTTTCCCAGTGTCAGAATGCTCTCTTTATTCCAGTGTGGATCTGTCTCTTTTTTCCCATCATATTTTACATTCCTGTGTGTGGACTGAAACACAAGGAAGTGTGAGTACATGTCTGTTAGGGTCTTGGGCAGCTCTACTTTATCATCTGTAGTCAACATGAACTCAAGGATTGTAGCAACGATCCAACAGAAGACTGGTATGTGACACATGATGTAGAGGCTCCTTGATGTCTTTATGTGTGAGATGATTCTGCTGGCCAGGTCCACATCACTGAATCTCTTCCTGAAGTACTCCTCTCTCTGTAGGTCATTGAACCCTCTCACCTCTGTCACCTGGTCAACCCACTTGGAAGGGATCTGATTGGCTGCTGCAGGTCTTGTAGTAATCCAGAGGAGAGCAGAGGGAAGCAGATTTCCCTTGATGAGGTTTGTCAGCAGAATGTCCACTGAGGTTGACTCTGTGACATCACAACAGCTCTTGTTATTCTTGAAATCAAGGGGCAGTCGGCACTCATCCAGACCATCAAAGATGAACAGAACTTTGTAGCTGTTGTAGTTACAGATTTGTGCCTTTTTAGTTCCAATTTCAAAGAAATGATTTATGAGTTGAATCAAACTGAGTTTTTCACCTTTCATCAAATTCAGCTCCCTAAATGGGAAAGAAAATACATATTGAACCTCCTGATTGGCTTTTCCTTCAGCCCAGTCCAGAATGAACTTCTGCACAGAGACTGTTTTTCCAATCCCAGCAACCCCCTTTGTCAGCACAGTTCTGATAGGTTTGTCGTGTCCAGGTGTGGGTTTGAAGATGTCGTTGCATTTAATTGCTGTCTCTGGTCTCTCTTGTTTCCTGGTTGTCTTAATCTGTCTCACCTCATGTTCATTACAGACCTCTCCCTTTCCACCCTCTGTGATGTAGAGCTCTGTGTAGATCTTGTTAAAAAGTACTGGGTTCCCTTGTTTAGCGATACCCTCAAATAAAAACGGAAACTTCTTCTTCAGATTAGATTTGAGATCACACTGGCAAATCATAGCAAGCTCATCTGAGTAAAGAAATAACAAGAAATTGGGTCTATAAACAAAGATGGTATTATAGGATTGTATTATAATCATCTCTGTCTCCTCACTCTCTGTCTTCCATGTTAAATACACTGCTCAAAAAAATTTAAGGAACACGTAATCATTCACAGTATAACACCAAGTCAATTAAACTTCATGGATATCAATCTGTCCAGTAAGGAAGCATAAGCAATTGTAAATCAATGTCACCTGTTTTGGTGCATATGAAAGTGAAAACAGCTACACTGGAGAGCCAACAGCAAGATAACCTCCATAAAGTAATGGTTTTGCAGGTGGTGGCCACAAACAACTGCTTTCTGCTTACCCTTCCTGACTGATTCTTCTCTAGTTTTGCATGTTGCTAGTGTCCTTGTCACTACTGTTAGCATGAGGTAGTAGCTGCAGCCCATGCAGGTTGCACAGGCAGTCCAGCACCTCCAGGATGGCACATGCATATGTGCCGTCACAAGAATGTTTGCTGTGTCTCCCATTACAGTTTCAAGAGCATGAAGGAGTTCCCAGAGATGGGCTGTCATACAAGGAGAGCTGGACAGGGCTGTAGAAGGACATCAACCCAGCAGCAGGACCGGTATCTGGCCCTTTGTGCAAGGAGAAACAGGAGGAGCACTGCCAGAGCACTACAAATGTATCTCCAGTGGGCTACTGGTGTGCATGTTTCTGATCTAACTGTCAGAAACAGACTACATGAGGGTGGCATAAGCGCCCGAAATTCTCTAATGGGACCTGTGTTCACAGCCCAGCACAGTGCAGCTTGATTGGCATTCGCCAGAGAACACCAGAATTGGCAGGTCCACCATTGGCGCCCCGTTCTCTTCACAGATGAGAGCAGGTTCACACTGAGCACATGACAGATGTGAAAGAGTCTGGAGACATCACAGTGAACATTATGCTGCCTGCAACATTATCCAGCATGAGCGGTTTGGCGGTCGGTCATTGATGGTCTGGGGAGGCATAACCATGGAGGGTCGCAAAGACCTTCACGTGCTAGCCAATGGTACCCTCACTGCAGTTAGGTACCGGGATTAAATCTTCAGACCTTACGCTGGTGCAGTGGGCCCTGGGTTCCTCCTGGTGCAGAACAATGCCCGGCCTCATGTGGCCAGTGAGTGTAGGCAGTTCCTGGATGACGAAGGAATTGATTCCACTGACTGGCCGTCTCGTTCCCCAGACCTGAATCCAATTGAGAACCTCTGGGATGTTATGCATCCGTGCATCCGAACCCGCCAATTAGTGCCACAGACTGTCCAGGAGCTCACTGATGGCCTGACCCTGGTCTGGGAGGAGATCCCCCAGGATACTATCCGCAGTCTTATCAGGAGCATGCCCAGACGTTGTCAGGAGTGCATACAGGCATGTGGGGGCCATACACACTACTGAGTCACATTATGAGTTGGAATAGCCAGTGATTTTAAATGTTTACTTCGATTTTCAGGGTGAGTTTGAATCAATCAATCGGTTGGTGATTTTGGTTTCCATTGCCTGTTGTTATATAATTATGTTCTCAACGATTAACAATGTACAGTCATAATTTTGATCTTTAATATACTTCTTACATCAAGACCTGATGTGTGATTTATGTGTTCCCATCCTTTTTTGAGCAGTGTAATTCAACACATTACTATTAGAAGTGGTCGACAGGTTTTGTCTTAAGGTTGCTACTTTATTGTTGAGTTAAACAGCGACATGCAGCTTTTAAATGTTCCTCATAATGAAACATTCAACAGTAAAGTCAGACAACTCTTACTTTTCTCCCATGTGTCAGCAGGCTCCTGGTTCATGTTCCTCAGGACAAGCAGTGGGATCTTCAGAGCCCCTTCTTTGGCACTGCTCTCCTGCTTCTCATTTTCAGCATCCACACCTTCCTCATCCACCCTTTCAAAGCTTTTTGGGAGATCTGAACTTTGCGTTGTCTTGAACGTCTCCTTTTGGTTTCTGTCGACAGAACAAGATATTACATCTACGCTTCCAGAGTGCGTACTTTCACACCCATGTTTGTGTTTCCACTATCAGGACCGTAATATATTTCTATCCTGTAATCTAAAACTGAAACCTAAAGAAAGAAGAGGGATGAAGAGACATATGAGAAAGTAGAAATTGAGATGTGGAAATGGGTGAAAGGAGGAAACGAGGTCACCAAAAATGTTGTAATAAATGTTACCACTCATAATCCAGCATTGACTATTGTAGCTCTGCAACAGAAACATGTGGACTCTTAAATCCCTTTATCTCAAAGTTAAAAACCACTACACAAAAAGTTGATCATAAACCTTGACCTGGATTTTTTATTGTGAAAAGAACAAAGTGAGTCTGACTTTGAAGATAATGTTTTAGGAATACTTTTTCTGGTTCTGTAAGTCTCTTTCATTTGTAAAGGCAATGCTACAATTTTAAAATAACTAAAATACTTGTCATCTACTAAAAATGTAGTCATCTCATTATACATTTTACAGTATTTCTGAATTGCTAGAACACTAAAATCAATTTGCAAAACCAAAGTTGCAAGTGTACAAACCACTTTATTGATTGAATCACACAGTTTGCAGAACTTTAAACACTTCTCATGTGGTTAGACACAACTAGCAAATCAGAATCACTCTTTGTGCAAAACTGTAAACACATTGGCCCTCATTTATCAAAAGTGCGTACACCAAATTTCCAGCGTACACCTGGCGTACACCCAAAACCACGGTGACTTTGAGATTTATCAATCTGGACGTTGGCGTACGGCACTCTCAAATCCTACGCCAGCTCAGGAGGTGGTGTACGCACGTTTTGAGTTAGTGCGGAAATGCGCATGTTGAGTTATATGTTCTCATCATTTATGTTATATTATGTTGTTTAATTATGATACTGACTGTTGTATACCCAAAATTGTGCAAGAGTTAATTGTGCGCATGTGTGAAGAGACAGGACTTTTATTTTGACCTGTCTCAAGTAAAAAATGTGTAGCCGTATACTCAGCCCCTGCTGCAGTTCCCTCGTGCACTGATGCTATGCCAGTGCAGAGATGTAAACTGAAAATAAAACAGTATTAATAGTTATATTTGGAGTGATCTTTGGTGGATGGATGAACAAAATATTGCACATGGACATGGCGGAAAGAAATGAAACCTTAACAGCGCAGAAAAGAAAATCCTAACGCACTGACAAACCAAAAGATGTGATATATTGTGACCTACTGTAAAAACAACAACAACATAATTACAAACTTCAGTGTTTATTTTTGTGCAACATGGACTTCAAGGTTTCATTTGTGTGACTTTACCAAAGCATTTGACTTATATGTATTCCTTCAGATGCGAGTCTGTGCGCTTTACATGACGTTTCAGGGTTAGGCCCGGCAGTTGCGCATGGACTGGGTTCAGTAATAAAAGGCTTTGAATTACCAAAATATAATTCAGACTGACAAAATAATAAAAATGACATTCTTCTTCTTTTAGACAATCATAGAAATAATAATAATAACGACATTCTTCTTCTAAATAACAATAAACGTCATTGATAAATATCATGAAATAATAAGACGAATATTACAAATTGTCATGCAGTTATTAATGTGAATGAATGGTACTCCACATCACATCATCATCTTTTATTCCGCTTTTTAAACTGCCAAATGAAACAATTTTATTTCTTTCTACCTCCCTGGTGATCGTCTCAATCTCCACGTCAGAGAAGTTTCTCTTTTTTGCCGTCTTCCGTGTGTCTATGGCGTAAAATGAGGGCGTGGGGGAAGCGGAGACTTGAATATATAGGGGCGTGTTATTCTAATGACGATCGTTTTCATCCGCGGCCATGGGCCCTCATTTATCATTCTTGCGTGGAAACGGGCGTATATGTTGGCGTAAGATTTTGCTTACACTCTCTCACCGCCTGATTTATGAAGCTGTGCGTACCTTTAGAATCCAGTTGTACGCAATACCTGCCCTTGATAAATGCCGCGGCTGAAAACGATCGTCATTAGAATTACACGCCCCTATATATTCAAGTCTCCGCTTCCCCCACGCCCTCATTTTACGCCATGGACACACGGAAGACGGCAAAAAAGAGAAACTTTTCTGACGTAGAGATTGAGACGATCACCAGGGAGGTAGAAATAAATAAGTGTTTTATTTGGCAGTTTAAAAAGCGGAATAAAAGATGATGTGATGTGGAGTACCATTCATTCACATTAATAATTGCATGACAATTTGTAATATTCGTCTTATTATTTTGATATTTATTATTAATGACGTTTATTGTTATACGAAGAAGAAGAATGTCGTTATTATTATAATTATTTAAAAGAAGAAGAATGTGATTTTTATTATTTTGTTAGTCTGAATTATATTTTGGTCATTAAAAGCCTTTTATTACTGAACCCAGTCCGTGCGCAACTGCCGGGCCTAACCCTGAAACGTCATGTAAAGCGCACAGGCTCGTATCTGAAGGAATACATATAAATCAAATGCTTTGGAAAAGTCACACAAATTAAACATTGAAGTCCATGTTGCACAAAAATAAACACTGACGTTTGTAATTATGTTGTTGTTGTTTTTTTACAGTGGGTCATAATATATCATATCTTTTAGATTGTCAGTGCGTTAGGATTTTTTTTCTGCGCATTTTCGCACTAACTCAAAACGTGCGTACACCACCTCCTGAGCTGGCGTAGGATTTGAGAGTGCCGTACGCCAACGTCCATATTGATAAATCTCAAAGTCACTGTGGTTTTGGGTGTACGCCAGGTGTACGCTGGAAATTTGGTGTACAGACTTTTGATAAATGAGGCCCATTGTCATTCACAAAGCACATGTAGCATTGTGGTGCACTTCAACTCAAAATGGCACAACACAGCCCCAAAAGTGAAACAAGCAACACACTTGTCATCGGTAACACACAAGCACAAAAACACACCTGTTTCAAATCAGTAATGTGTTGCACCTAATCAGTAATCAGGATATAAAGCCATGTCACATCCAAATGGAACGTGTGATTTTCACAATGGAGGGCAGGAGAGAAGGAGGAAGTGGAAGTGGAAGTGGATGAGGAGACAGAGGAGGAGGAGGAAGAGACAGAGGAGGAGGAGGAAGAGACAGAGGAGAAGGAGGAAGAGACAGAGGAGAAGGAGGAAGAGACCGAGGAGGAGGAGGAGGAAGAACAAGAGCCATCATTTCCAATGAAATTAGAGCAACAATCATACACCATGTTCTGGTTCACGGAATGAGTATGAGGGAAGCAGGACTACGTGTTCAACCAAATATAAGCAGGTTCTCTGTGGCCTCCATTGTCAGGACATTCAGAGAAGAGAACAGGTAAGTGTACTATCATTTGTGGTCCCTCAAACTTACAGTACAGTATGTACAGTCGTGGAACGTCTCAGTACATTACTGTAACATATCTCTAGAAATGGGCTCTTTTCTTGCAGTGATATACGTGTATAATAGTATTTTATGTATTGTACATATTTGGTGACATTTCAATGCATTAGGCCTGTCTGTACAATTCTAACAAGAGGTTTTATTTGCTAGAATTGAACGACTGCCACATGCCGGTGGAAGGAGAGATATGTTCTTACAACAGCCAGAGACCATTATTGTCAATATGGTTTTTGAAAATAATCTCATTTGTCTGTGTGAAATACAACAGGGAGTTGAGGAAGACAACATGAATTTTGAAGGAATCAACAGTGTGAGTCTCTCCACAATTGACCGTGTCCTGAAATGCAACCTGATAAGTCTCAAACAAGCCTACAGAGTACCATTAGAGAGAAATTCTGAAAGGGTAAAAGAGCTACAATATCAATATGTACAAGTAAGTAATCATGTCTAGAGAAAATACAGCACTACGGAGTTACTGTACATATTTACTGTGTTGAATGTAATGCAGCACATGTATACAGAGGCATGAAGCCTGGAATGCTGTGTAATTTATGTTACTTCATTTCTATAGAGAATGTTTCAACTAGATTCCATGGAGAGGCCTCATGAGTGCATCTTCTTGGATGAAGCTGGCTTCAGTCTCACCAAGAGAAGGAGAGGCCGCAACATTATTGGTCAACGTGCCATTTTAGAGTTGCCAGGGCAGCGTGGTGGCAACGTGACCATATGTGCTGCCAACAGCGGCTACAGGGTTATTCACCGCCATGTGATTGTAGGGCCTTACAACACTGCCCATCTTATGACGTTTCTGTATGCTCTACAGCAGAGGTGTCAAACCGGTTCCACAGAGGGCCGAGTGTCTGCAGGTTTTTGTTTTTTGCTATAAATTGGTTCCCAGTTCAGACCTACACAACCAGGTGAGGGTAGAAACTAACCAATTAGTGACCTAATTAATCAATCAAGTACAAGGAGAGAGCAAAAACCTGCAGACACTTGGCCCTCCGTGGAACGGGTTTGACACCTCTGCTCTACAGGAAGCACTACTGAGACGTGAACAGAGAGGTGATGAGCAGGCAGAGCATCCCATGTATGTGCTAAAATGGGACAATGTGAACTTTCACCGTGGTCCTGGAATTCGTGAGTGGTTTGAAAATAACCCAGGTTTTATAAATGTGTGCCTCCCACCATACTCACCCTTCCTTAATCCCATTCTGCATGGAGGTGGAAGGTCTATGACAGAAATCCTTATGCACAGGAAAATCTCATTCAGTCAATGGATGCAGCATGTGACGACATTGGAGTGGAAGCGATTCAAGGTTGGATTCGTCATGCTAAAGGATTCTTTCCCCGTTGTTTAGTAAGGGACAGGATTGCCTGTGACATTGATGAGGTCCTGTGGCCTGACCATTCCCAGAGGCATGATGCTGAGGCAGAATGATTGCTTGCTATTGATCTGCTGCATATTTTGTTTGTGACCACATTTATATGTGTGCAGGATTGAGCAAGTACTTCATAATAAATAAAAAATGTCCCCTGCTCTGCCCTGAGTGCTGTGTTTTGCATTTATCTCTGTAGTGTGTAATGACTGCTGTGTAGTGTTCATGCATTAGCTGGATGTGTGTGTTATCTGAAAACAGTGTTTGGATTTGGGTAAAGATAACAGTTCTGAAGCAATTGTTTGATAAAGCAAGACAAGTCAAAGGTTTTGACAGTGTAGCTTAAGTTTGGTGATTTGTGTATGCAAACTTATGAGCACAATTTTATGCATGCTAGTACCGTAAACCTTTTAAAGGTTAGTAAGATTATCAAGTTTCTCAAAGGAGTTAAAAACTTTGAGCAGTGCCTCCTAGGTTATTTTGATCAAATTTCCAAATAACTGAATTTAGAAATAAGTTGAAAATATTTATGTATATAATGACAGTTTCTACTAAATTACATACATTTATGACATCAACTAATAGGGATCCAAATAAGAGATATTGTTGTTTACTCACTGACCATGACGCACAAGTTCTTACCTGTGTTCAGTATAAAGGACTCTCTCTTTGAACCGTATTGGTGTTCCCATAGACTTGTCACTCTGCATGGACACACAGCTGGGTACAGGGGAGGTTTTTCTCTCCTGATAGGTTAGGCTTCAACACAACAGAGACCAACATTACCTCTCTCATCTACTCTGATATGGGAAACATGCATTCTTAGAATGGCATTTCATTTTAAAACTAATAAGCCATTAGTTTTAAAAGTAAAAAGCCTTAGTAATTAAGCAATAGTAATAAGCCTTAATTGTATTCACTATTCATGATTATTTTACCAGAACAACCAATGACCTGGTCAAAGTCTTTCAACTGAGGGAGAAAACGACAACACACAATACAAATATACCTTCACTTATCAACTCTGACCTCTTCCTGCAGTGGTCTAAATAACACAGAGTGATTTAACTGTATCAGGTGGTGACTATTGAGAAATGCTCAGTGGGTCAATATTTGAATAGAGGGGGAATACATCAATAGAGGTGTCACAGCCCCATCCCCGTGAGCCGGTTTCCCTGTCTGTCTGTCTGTTTTGTGTTTGTGTTCCGGTTGCCGGGCAACGAGTGCAAGGCGCGAAATCCAGGAGCACCTGAGACAGCCTTCATCTGTTCCTTGTCAGAAATCAGCGCACCTGGTCCTGATCAGCCCTACACCACCATTTAAGCTGAGACCTGACAGCCAGTCCCTGTCGGATCGTTAGTCCACACTCGTATGTTGTGCTCAGGCTTCTGACTAGTCTCCATCTATTTTCCAAATAACTGAATTTAGAAATTAGTTGAAAATATTTATGTATATAATGACAGTTTCTACTAAATTACATACATTTATGACATCAACTAATAGGGATCCAAATAAGATATATTGTTGTTTACTTACTGACCATGACGCACAAGTTCTTACCTGTGTTCAGTATAAAGGACTCTCTCTTTGAACCGTATTGGTGTTCCCATAGACTTGTCACTCTGCATGGACACACAGCTGGGTACAGGGGAGGTTTTTCTCTCCTGATAGATTAGGCTTCAACACAACAGAGACCAACATTACTTCTCTCATTTACTTCATGACATCATTATTACAGTGTTAATATTATAATATCACAATATTGTTATAGTGTTAATAATATCATATCATAAAAGTATTGTTTTTGTGTACATCTCAGAACATTATTATTATAACATTCTTAAATTTATAAACCTACCTTTTATCTTTGGTTTCGTGTTCACCCGAGAGACTCATTTTAGAGTCAATGCTCTTCTCCTCTCTCTCCCACAATAGATTCATTTAATAGGTTAAAACCATTCCTCTCCCCTCTCTTTAAATCTGTAAACACATAATGGAAGAACACGTCCTCGATCAAGGCTTAAACTGTAAAGACTACAAAGACACACAAAATCTGGATCAGACACAAACTGAAAAGAATCACACATTGCCTTGAACAAACAAATACACATCACTAACAAACAGGGACTGATCATTTTAATAATGACACATTACCTTGAACAAACAACTACATTACAAACAAACAGACTGATCCTGTTAACAATGGCACATTACCTTGAACAAACAACTACATTACTAACAAACAGACTGATCCTGGTAACAATGACACATTACCTTAAATAAACAAATACACATCACTAACAAACAGGGACTGATCATTTTAATAATGACACATTACATTGAACAAACAACTACATTACTAACAAACAGACTGATCCTGTTAACAATGGCACATTACCTTGAACAAACAACTACATTACTAACAAACAGACTGATCCTGGTAACAATGACACATTACCTTAAATAAACAAATACACATCACTAACAAACAGGGACTGATCATTTTAATAATGACACATTACATTGAACAAACAACTACATTACTAACAAACAGACTGATCCTGTTAACAATGGCACATTACCTTGAACAAACAACTACATTACTAACAAACAGACAGATCCTGGTAACAATGACACATTACCTTAAATAAACAAATACACATCACTAACAAACAGGGACTGATCCTGTTTTGACTTCCCTCTTCAACAATATCTTACTGAAAATATAGGCAGACTGATTTACTTTGTCTTTGAGAACAAAGACTGACTAACAAAGCTTTAGTAGCAGCACTTAAAACTGTCATGGTGCGGTGAGCAGCAGCGCCACCGTGCCATAATTTCTCAAGTTCCCATATCTCACGAACACATCCCGGACTGTCACATGTTTTCAATCCTTCACACCAGGTCCCAATTTGTATTGTTTGTATGTGTTTAAATGTTTCCCCCCTGCTCCCCACATTGTGGATCATTGTTGCTGTTGCGTCTGTTTGTATTCTGGTGAGTGTTGTTTGAGCTACTGTTTGAATGTTAGTTATTAAGTCGCGTTGTCGCGCACTTTATTTTCATTCATAGAATGAGGTAGAGGTAATTTACCTCTATCATTAATAGGAAGGATTAGTGCTGTTAAAATTAATAGTTTGGCCAAATTTCTCTACCAGTCTTTCGACCTATCCTGTTGTTCTTGCCCAAGTTTTTCAAGTCCATTAATTAGGTTGTTAGTTCATTTATTTGTGGTGGGGTACCCAGAGTCAGTAGGTCTTTGCTCCAGAGATGCAAGTTCAGTAGAGTGCTTGCCCTTCCTATATATTACTACTGGGCTGCCAACGTTCAGAAGCTCCCATTCTGGTTGCATTCCCTGAGTACACTTTGGAGTCACCTAGACATACATGCACATTGTTATGCAAGTTCTTGAACTAATGTACCCATAACAACATCCACATCTTTAAAGGCCTTACTTTGCTCTGCTCTCCCAATTTCACCCTCTGGCTACACTGGTGATGCTTTAGTACAGTCCACACTATGGATCTGGTACCAGTTCCGCCGCCATTTAAAATTCTCTTCTGCATCCGCTATGGGCCCTATTTACAAAAAACACATACCACCACATGCCTTCGCTCTCTGGGCAAGGACATGTATTCAGACCTTCCATGACCTTTATGACAATGGTATTTTCTCTAGCTTCCCAGATCTGGCCTCTAAACCCTCTTTGCCCCATCTGATTTTTTCCACTACCTCCAGATAAAACATTTAGTTTTCTCCCAATTCTCTGGCTTTCCTGTTTTACCTGCAAACCAGACCTGGGACGCTCAACTGACTCTTACGCCCAGATAGAAAGCTGTAATCTCTCAGATATATTAATGTTTTATAAAAAAAAGAAAACATGAATATACAAACAAAAAAAAACATGAATATACAAACCTAAATCTGCCTGGGAGCAGGAAATGGGTGTTGAATTCATGAAGGATCAGTGAGGTGATAGACAGGGTTAACTCAACTACATCCTGTGCCCGTCTCAGACTTATAGTTTAAGGTGGTTCATAGGGTTCGCTTCAAGTCCAGACTGTCTGAAATGTACCCGACTGTGACTGAGGTTTATGACAGATGTCATACCTCCATGTGTCACCTTTATCATGGTTTTATCTATGCCTTAAGCAGAGAAGCTACTGGGACTCTATCTTCAAGTTCTTATCTAAAGTACTTCAAATTTGCCTGCTTCCCTGTCTCCTGGTAGCTGTTTTTGGTGTTTCTGGAAGACTCTTGTTTGACCCCAAACATGGCGACACTGTTCTTCCAATACACTACTGGCTCAACACAGAATTCTCCTTGATTGGGAGTCTTCCCAGCCCCCCCAGTTTCTCAATGGCTCAAAGACGTTAGAGAAAATTAAGTATTCTTTTCGGGGCTCTGCCAAAATTATTTTAAAGAGACCTTTTATTTCTTATTTTGTGTGTCTCCGTAGACTCCAGGAGTAGTTTTACACTAATGTTAGCCTTGGAATATTTTATGTTTTTATACATATTTTGTTTACTTGAACATTGCCCTTTTTTGTGTTTCTGTGTTTTTGTCCTGGTTTGTGTTTTTATTCATTTGCTTTATACTGTCAGTGTATGTTTGGTGGGTGGGATGCTGTGGGGGTGTTGGGGGGGGGGGGGGGGGTGTAGATGTTAGTGTAGCATTCATTTTGTTTATCTGTGCTGTCTGCATTTTCGTCACAGTTAATAAAAAAGACTGTTGAAAATCAAGAAACCAGACAAGCCTAGTTCAGCCAGCCCACAACAGAATGGCTGCCATCTCAAGATTCGAACCCGGGTCGCCCACATGAAAGGCTGTGTCTTTAAGCCATTACACCACAGAGCTGTCAGTACAGCCTCTTGTCTATACTGACACCCGGCATTTGTATATCCTGAACAAATCCTTTTTTGCCATTGGCCATTTTAATAGTTCATCGGTCAATCATGAATGACATTAATACAGTTAAAATAATTAATGTTTCTCACTAATTTTACCTCCACCACAAACAGCGTCTATGTATGCCGTTTGCCACTGGCTGTTTTAACAGCATATTAGCCTGTAATAAGCTTTACCGGTATCTACAAAATTAGTGGAATAGTCATAAGAATTGAGCAATTGCAAGCGAGGCTGCCAAAGCTATTTCATTTCATGGCATAAGAACATATTTTTTTCTTTCATGGCAAAACAACATACTTTTTTCTTCCATTTGTGAATTACATCTATACAGTAACTATCAATAAAGGTGACGATAACTAACTTTTTCATCAAGTGAAAAGATGAGATAATCGTGGAAACTACCACAAATATGGAGAAATGTTGTTGCTCTCAATAGATTCAAACTTTGCTCTTCTACTTGAGAGGCGCTGTCTTTAACCACTACGCCACGGCATTACACGTTTCAGCAGTTGCTAGACTCCATTGATGATTGTGTTAAACTGATGAATGTTTCTTATTTAGTTTACCTCCACCATAGCGTCTATGAACTGTATTGCTTTTGCCACTGGCGTTTTAACCGCTTATTAGCCAGTAATAGGCTTACTATTTTCTACTAACTTCCTAGGAATAATCATAAGAATTGAGCAATTGGTAGCGAGACTGAAGATACATTTTTACTTGCCAGAAACAGACACAATATAACCGTATACAGATTCAGTTAAGGCTTACTATAACGTAACTACTGTATGTTAAGCCAGCAAATGTGTATGTCAATACGGAATCATTAATAATGCGTACATCGCTTCGTCTGCGAGGAGATACAAACTCTGGACCTATAATTCACAAGTCTGCTTCTCTGACCAATACGCTATTTAACAAGGGTGAGTCAGTCACTCACTGAGTAAGAGACATTCACTTTTCTTAGCCAGCTCTGCCTACTCGGTCTGGCAAAAAACACAAAGCAAAACGGCATGGAGTCGATCCAGATATCACAACTGGAAATACAAAGGGAACAGGTCACCTGGCAGTGATGGGATTCATAAAACACACAGTTGTGATTGGAAGGTAATGATTAAACATCCTGAATTTCTTTCAATTTCAGTTGGAATTTAACACTAAATCTGTGCCACTAGTAAAAACAGTCATGGGTGGTAACTGAACAATTGAATGGAAAAGGCAAAGCACACTGGGAAAATTAGATTATAAGCATGGTTTAGTGGAGGTGTGATATTCACTTAGGTATTTGTTGGTCACCATGAGTGGAAAATTTGGAGCACTTTATAAATACTATGGTAGGACTCAGAGCAGTGGCTCATAATTACTTATCAACAAAAGGGATACTTTCACACCATACAATGTATTAAAAAATGCTTTGAAACTGAACAGATGTTTTCATCAACAGCATTTGACAGGTTAGGCTAGATCACAACAAAGTCTGTTCAGTCTTTGGATGTAAACCCAAAATACAGTATTTCATTAAAATGAAGAAACTCACAGCACAACACACTAATTAGGACACTTTCTGCAGACCAGAACTAACAACTGATTTCAAAACACTTTGCTTTGACCGAAAGTTTACTAACTAAACTAGAACGCACATTTCCATGATGGTGGCAAAATGTTCAAGCAGTACAGTTCGGAAATGTTTGCTGCTTTTAGGTGAGTAGTGTGACATATTTTCATCATTCAATGAACATGCACAAACATAGAGGAATGAAATACTATTCTAAAACAGTAATTGAAATAAGGCATGGTAGGAAATAAAATGAATGGTGTTGGGTATGCATGAAATTCAGACACACTGTATAAAAGGATGCAATACATACGATTTTCACTGCACTACTAGCATACAAACATTCAAAATAGTTGTTGGTTACAGGCACTTCTACACAATGCACCTTTAAGGTTAATTCAGACCCTCAAAATAAAGCATTTGCAATACATCGTATTGTTTTGAATATTTTTTAAGACAATATATTAACTTACAATCTAACTTGTGCAGAGTCCTAAAGACCAACATTTGATGAATGTAACACCCATGTTTGTGTCACTAGAAAATAAATGGGTAATTACTAAAATTCATACGTTGAGAAATAAGATTTAACGGCAACATCCTGTAAATCTCACATATGGTAAGTCTACTGTTTAATTACAGTATTTTGCTGGCAAACCAGCTGCCAGTACTTTACTGTATATTGAAATATTTGCAGTAAATGGCTGTATTTCTGAAAGATTCTGTAAAAAAGCAAGTACGATAGATTGCTTGAGGAAGACATTTTGATTAGTTAATACAGACCCAGTCACTGTCTAACCCCTAGTTAATACAGACCCAGTCACTGTCCAACCCCTAGTTAATACAGACCCAGTCACTATCCAACCCCTAGTTAATACAGACCCAGTCACTATCCAACCCCTAGTTAATACAGACCCAGTCACTGTCCAACCCCTAGTTAATACAGACCCAGTCACTGTCCAACCCCTAGTTAATACAGACCCAGTCACTGTCCAACCCCTAGTTAATACAGACCCAGTCACTGTCCAACCCCTAGTTAATACAGACCCAGTCACTGTCCAACCCCTAGTTAATACAGACCCAGTCACTGTCCAACCCCTAGTTAATACAGACCCAGTCACTGTCCAACCCCTAGTTAATACAGACCCAGTCAATGTCCAACCCCTAGTTAATATAGACCCAGTCACTGTCCAACCCCTAGTTAATACAGACTCAGTCACTGTCCAACCCCTAGTTAATACAGACCCAGTCACTGTCCAACCCCTAGTTAATACAGACCCAGTCACTGTCCAACCCCTAGTTAATACAGACCCAGTCACTGTCCAACCCCTAGTTAATACAGATTCAGTCACTGTTTAACCCCTAGTTAATACAGATTCAGTCACTGTTTAACCCCTAGTTAATACAGACCCAGTCACTGTCCAACCCCTAGTTAATACAGACCCAGTCACTGTCCAACCCCTAGTTAATACAGACCCAGTCACTGTCCAACCCCTAGTTAATACAGACCCAGTCACTGTCCAACCCCTAGTTAATACAGACCCAGTCACTGTCCAACCCCTAGTTAATACAGACCCAGTCAATGTCCAACCCCTAGTTAATACAGACCCAGTCACTGTCCAACCCCTAGTTAATACAGACCCAGTCACTGTCCAACCCCTAGTTAATACAGACCCAGTCACTGTCCAACCCCTAGTTAATACAGATTCAGTCACTGTTTAACCCCTAGTTAATACAGATTCAGTCACTGTTTAACCCCTAGTTAATACAGACCCAGTCACTGTCCAACCCCTAGTTAATACAGACCCAGTCACTGTCCAACCCCTAGTTAATACAGACCCAGTCACTGTCCAACCCCTAGTTAATACAGACCCAGTCACTATCTAACCCCTAGTTAATACAGACCCAGTCACTCTCCAACCCCTAGTTTATACAGACCCAGTCACTGTCAAACCCCTAGTTAATACAGACTCAGTCACTGTCCAACCCCTAGTTAATACAGAACCAGTCACTGTCAAACCCCACACTCCCCACTAGAGAAATATCAGTCCTATCACCACATCATAACAGTCCTAATAATCAGTTGCCAGTGAATACCAGTGAAGGACAGACACATACTCAGAATATCAACATGATTTTAAATGTCATAATGATCAGTACAAAAATATCCATATCTCTGATTGGCTCTAAACATTAACATTAATATTTCATGTGTTGACATTCCATTCATGGGTTTCATGGGACGTTCATAATTGAAGAACTTTAGGCGTTTAAGGACATTCATGCATTACAAGGTGAGAACAATAAATACAGTGAAAAAAACAGAACAATAAACCAGAACTGAAATACATAGAACAGAGAAACCTAACAGTTATAATACTGGTGTGTATACTTCTTACAGCCTTCATAAACTAAATGTAGTATCTGCTTGCAGTATCAGTAAAAACCCACTCTGCTACATTCTGTTCAGTTCATTTAGTGATGCACATTACCATTCAATGTATGAGGAAATACTGTTGTTTTCTTACTTAACATTCCTTGTAGAAGTGAACTTCTGAATACTCTGTGTATGTGCTATTTGTTTTACTAATATTGTTACAGGCATTTTTTTCATTTAAATTAAAACTATAGAAATACAATTTGTATTCGTAGTTGTAATGGTTCGGTTGAACTGTGGATACATTGAGTACATAAGTTATAACTTTCCCATAGAGAATAATTTCCCATAGACTAAATAATTACTACTGGAAACTATAGGTGTTTAATCCTCCTCAGTACCACATCATTACTACTGGAAACTATAGGTGTTTAATCCTCCTCAGTACCACATCATTACTACTGGAACCTATAGGTCTTTAATCCTCCTCAGTACCACATCATTACTACTGGAACCTATAGAACCTATAGGTCTTTAATCCTCCTCAGTACCACATCATTACTACTGGAACCTATAGGTCTTTAATCCTCCTCAGTACCACATCATTACTACTGGAACCTATAGGTCTTTAATCCTCCTCAGTACCACATCATTACTACTGGAACCTATAGAACCTATAGGTCTTTAATCCTCCTCAGTACCACATCATTACTACTGGAACCTATAGGTCTTTAATCCTCCTCAGTACCACATCATTACTACTGGAATCTATAGGTCTTTAATCCTCCTCATCAGTACCACATCATTACTACTGGAACCTATAGGTCTTTAATTCTCCTCAGTACCACATCATTACTACTGGAACCTATAGGTCATTAATCCTCCTCAGTACCACATCATTACTACTGGAACTTATAGGTCTTTAATCCTCCTCATCAGTACCACATCATTACTACTGGAACCTATAGGTCTTTAATCCTCCTCAGTACCACATCATTACTACTGGAACCTATAGAACCTATAGGTCTTTAATCCTCCTCAGTACCACATCATTACTACTGGAACCTATAGGTCTTTAATCCTCCTCAGTACCACATCATTACTACTGGAACCTATAGGTCTTTAATCCTCCTCAGTACCACATCATTACTACTGGAACCTATAGAACCTATAGGTCTTTAATCCTCCTCAGTACCACATCATTACTACTGGAACCTATAGGTCTTTAATCCTCCTCAGTACCACATCATTACTACTGGAATCTATAGGTCTTTAATCCTCCTCAGTACCACATCATTACTACTGGAATCTATAGGTCTTTAATCCTCCTCATCAGTACCACATCATTACTACTGGAACCTATAGGTCTTTAATTCTCCTCAGTACCACATCATTACTACTGGAACCTATAGGTCATTAATCCTCCTCAGTACCACATCATTACTACTGGAACTTATAGGTCTTTAATCCTCCTCATCAGTACCACATCATTACTACTGGAACCTATAGGTCTTTAATCCTCCTCAGTACCACATCATTACTACTGGAACCTATAGAACCTATAGGTCTTTATTCCTCCTCAGTACCACATTATTACTACTGGAACCTATGGGTCTTTAATCCTCCTCATCAGTACCAAATAATTACTTCATATGACTGACTGTGATATTAATGTCCATAAGCATGGATGTCTAGTACTCACCAATAAGTATGTAGTTTCCCTGTTCACCTGCTCTGTGTGTTGCTGTGTTCTCCCTCCTGTCCCTCTGACATCTGTATCTGACAGTAAACATGTACAGTCATGTGACAGACAGGAACACTGTTTTACCTGGTTGGACCGGTTGTTCTAGTTGGGCACATTCTGATGAGGAACCTTTTGTCACTCATGTCACACCCTCTGGTCGGTAACCTACTGTCTTGTCCTCTGGTAGGTAACCTACTGTCTTGTCCTCTGGTAGGTAACCTACTGTCTTGTCCTCTGGTAGGTAACCTACTGTCTTGTCCTCTGGTTGCTAACCTACTGTCTTGTCCTCTGGTATGTAGTCAACTTTCTTGTCCTCTGGTTGCTAACCTACTGTCTTGTCCTCTGGTATGTAGTCAACTTTCTTGTCCTCTGGTAGGTAACCTACTGTCTTGTCCTCTGGTATGTAGTCAACTTTCTTGTCCTCTGGTAGGTAACCTACTGTCTTGTCCTCTGGTATGTAGTCTACTGTCTTGTCCTCTGGTAGGTAACCTACGGTCTTGTCCTCTGGTATGTAGTCTACTGCGTTGCCCTCTGGTAGCCTACAGTGTAAAAAATATCTGTAGATTTGAAGGTGAAAAACCAGTGGTGTCATTAGGCCTGGCCGTCGGGGCTATAGGCCCGGATCTTTTATGAATATCCAAGGGTTTAAAATTGACCAACAATAATACTAATAAAAAATTGCCCAATCTATTCATCTACAATGCCGATCGCGCATTATGACAATGTAGACGTGTAGGAGGCTAGTGTGTACATCTAAATGTACATTTAAAACCCTGTACTTTCTGTCCCAGGCAGGGTTATTATATAATATATTTATTATATAATAATATATAATAAATACGGTAAAACATTTTCTACTATATCGATACACTGTAAAAATATATATATATATATTGTTTTTACGGTATAAAACTGCCAGCTGTGGTTGCCAGAACTTCACCTTAATAAATACGGTAAAACCTTTTCCACTATTACAATACACTGTAAAAAAGAAACATTTGGTTCTCGTTCCTTCTATATTCTTAGTTAGTTCATGGATCTGATCAGGTTTAACAGTGTAACTGTCAGATACAGATGTCAGAGGGAAAGGGAGGAGCACACAGCAACACACAGAGCAGGTGAACAGGAAAACTTCATTCTTCATGGTGAGAACTACACTGTGCCCAATACCCCTGTTTCGTAGTCCTAGTTATCTTGACACCTCTTATGAATGTCGCCAATTCCAGGCCAGTCGTGAGAACTACAGTCTTTAATTACTCAACACTCTAAAGCCGGTTTATGTCACAACTTTTCACGAAGAGGAACCGCAAAGGAACTGTCAACAGTCAAGAACAGTTAGAATCCTGACTGGCAACAGCTCCAGCTTGGGACATTCTTCTACTCTTCCCTACATTTATGGAAACCCCACCACCGGACATCAGGACATATCAAACACACCTCACCATTGTTACAATAAATATTGGGACACATTACTAAAACAGCAATGTAATTAAAGATAGTGTAAAGCCTGTGAAAGTAAAATGTAAATCTAGCAAGGAATTTACATGGCTACATAATGATTTGCCTTTGACATGGCAAAACATGGTATTTACCATGAGAATAATAGAAATTCACTTTACACGATTCATATTTTGCATTAGACTAGTTTGGGTGTATACATACCAATTGAATATGGCTCACATGATAACATATAATTTTTGTTTATCACTTAAAGCGCTTGCATTTGTTCTACACATTTGTTTTATCTGCTAGGGCTGTCATCACTGTTTTCTTTTTACTTTATAGGAATCTTTGCTCCAAAGAACAGGACAGTTTCAGCATGAAAAATCTTAGGAATTGACATTTTGCATATCTAATTACTATTTTTCCATCATAGTAATTTAGCATGTTATTATTTCTATAACATTAATATTTTTTTCAATCAAAACTGTTTTTTGTACTTTTCAAATGCATTCTCACGTTAAACTAACTGGATAAAAGGTTTGGTATAGTATCACCAATGGAGGTACAAGCAGGTAGGAGAAGCTGACCATGCTGAAACCTGTTTTTCCTCCTCTGCAATACATCATTATGAATTAAAACCCTTGTGTTCCAGAATCTACTCAGATTGGTTAAAACATGAAAACGTGACGGACTCACCATGCACTCAGTTCATTGGTCAGCTATGTCGTGCCTATCAGAGTCCTCATGGGTATATCCGCTTCTAAAAGCTGTGAAACATACTTCTGTAGACTGTGATTTACAAATACAAATAATTTTGTCACAGTTCTAGCGAAATTTTAGTAACAAAACTCTGAGTGTCCGTATTTAATGTTGGCAAGTGATATTAATGAGTAGCAAGATTCCAAATATCAAGTTAGTTAAACTACAAAAGTAATTTTTTACAAGTGTGCAAGTTGTCGCGGTTTTACCTTCATATAAAAAGGGATATACACCCATTTTAGATGTGCCCTTTTTTTATTTGTTTTGTAAGATAAATTAGTCATCACTTCCAATCAAATATAAAACAACTATTCTAAAAACATATTTTTCTTTCTACACATTTATAAACAAACCTGTAACTTGTTGAGTAAAAAAACAATAGTATTTCTTCATACATAGACTGGGGATGTTGTGCATCACTAAACCTAACGAACTGAATCAAATGTTGCAGAGTGAGTTTTACTCAAATGGTAAGCAAAGACTACTACATTCAGTTCATGAAGGCTGTAAGTAGTGTGACTCTGTAGTTTTATGATGTCATCGTGTAGACTTTTCACAAACTAAGATACAAAATACAAAAAATACAATACTAAAGTATTTTGATACAAAATATTTAGACATTTTCATCCAATACAAATGAAAAAAATCTATTTTGTATTTGAAATAAATATTTGAAATACATGCATCATAAATACTGCCCATCCCTGTCTAACACCATGTAGATACATTGGAAACCAAGTCTTAGAACTACCCTAACCTACCCAGTGGTTTTTGGACTTAATAGTAAATATTTCACTTTTTACCGTCTATAGGTCTGGCCAATCATTGGTGTCTATGAAGAACAAAAAACATACAGTATACTCATTAATGTATAGTGAAAGTGCACATTTACACCACAACAAGAATGCCATATTATATTAAAATAGCAAGCTATGTATGATCCACTCTTGGCCATATGAAAGCTAAAAGGTTTTAAATAAGAAATCTAGCTAACTGGCTACCAGTCTTTATGTCAGCTTCTCTACCCGCATTTTCCTATTGAACTAGCTACCATTTCCAAAACTCACCAAAAATTGTCAACAGTGAAGTTAACTAGAAAACGTTAGCTAAGGCAGTTAACGAAGGAGTACTGCCAACATTGATTCAAGGCAAACATATGTAATTTACTGATATACTGTACGGTACACTCTGCACCAATGGTGGTACCAAGTCCTTACCATGAAGGTGTTACGTACTCCGCCGGCGCGGACCCGCCTCCGCGCTCCACTGCTCCTGAACGCACCCCTCCCTCCACAGCTCATGAACGCACCCCACCCCATAATCAGATCCCAACCACCCTCATTCTGAGCACCTGTGTCCCCACCTGTGTCTGGTTTGTGCCCCTACTTAGTTTGGTTCATGTGGAGGGTAATGAGGAGGCAGATGAGGTAGCAGAGAAAGCAGTGCAGGAGGAAAGAGGTCAAATTAATGTGCAGTTTGGGTTACCAGACTACACCGGAATAATTAATAGGTCAGTAAAAGAAATGTGGCAAGATTCTTACGACTGTGAAAGGAAGGGGAGAACTTATTTTTCAGTACAAAGTGTGGTAGAAAAAGATGTGATTTTAGATGTAAGAGAAGAGAAGCAGTAGTTTAATCCAGGTTGAAGCTTGGGCATTGTGGGCTGAGGAGTGGGCTGGCTCTGATTAGTAAACATCCTGATGGAAAGTGTGAATGTGGAGACAAGGAAACAGTGAAGCATGTATTAGTGCAGTGCAGGAAGTACTCTTGTCAGAGGAAGAAATTGTTCAGAGAACTAGGTGCAACTGGAGAAACTGTTTTCACTATACACACTTACTTGAATCTGGACAGTTGGAGCAAATTGAAGAAACTGATGGAGTACTTGCAAATTATTGGAGTGTATAATAAGATATAGTTATTTATAATTATTTGTTAAGTTGTGAATAGCGAGTAGAGACCAGTGGAGGGCAGCAATACGCCATATATGCGTATAGCCTGCCGGAAACAAGAAGTTTGGTTCAGTTCTCCCTTACCTTTGTGAGGTATTGTTTGTCACTCCGCCATTCACTATTGAGCCTTCTACTTTCGCTATCGCCTAGTGCTACATTTGTATCGATTTCCCATGTTTTGACTGTTGCCTGATCTGCCTCTCGACTCCGTCTCTAGCCCTGTGATTTTGTATTGATTCGTATCTCGTGATTCTGACCCTAGCCTGTACGACCGTCCTTCGCCTTACCCTACCGGAAGTTCTTCTCCCAGAATAACCGCCTGCTCCGCAATTGGAACCAGCCTCTCCCCCTTTCCCCATTAATTACAGGGGGTGTTCTGCTCAAAGATGTCATAAAAAAGAGACATTAAGATGGCCGTTTAAATATGCCTTTATTGTTAAGTAATAAAGTAGTGTTGAGCTTTTATTCTGAAATGAAAACCTAGAGAGGAAACAGGAAGTAGAATTCGGAGACCTGTCAACAATAGGAGCAGCAGGGCTGCATTCACTTAGTGCCTGAAGTTGTATCTTGAGCAATCCTCCATGTGTATCCCTCAGAAAGCAATGGCTGTAAGCATTTATTTTCCTTTACATGTTTAACAGACTATATTGATGTTTGTTTTATGGAAATGTATCTGAGTTTGTACGATTGAAATGCCGTAATGTGCTGTAGTCTGCAAAGTTAATGTTAGTGTAATATACAGTATGGTACTTACTTTATGCTTAACATACTTACCTGTTATTTGGCTGGACGAGTGTTTAGTTATCTTTTTTTTATCTTATTTTTTTCTAGTTTTACACCGATTTAACTGTGTCATCTTGACTTACCTGTTGTAAAGAAGTCAATAAAGGAGCAAGCACGCTCATTTCCTGGCTCTTTGAAAAGGAGTTTGGCTGGCTGTTTGTTTATGTTAACGCTTGGAAGCAAACACAAAGAGAACAGTACAGGGGGGGATCTGAATTTCTAAATCTGGAAGTGCACCAGGAAAGCTGGCAGTGTTGTCTGCTGCTCGACTACGTTTATTTGGTTGGACAAATGACAAAGTTGTTGAGTTCCTTTCATAATGTACTTCGGAAGTAACTTTAAGCCTATTGAAATACATATTTTACCTCGGGGAAACACAAAACTGAATATTCTGGCAGGCAAAAATATTTGACTGAAGTGAAGTCAGATGAGGTTCTAAATAACCAGCCAGTCAGAGCTATGTCATACGTCGGTCTTGGGCACATTATTTATTGGCCGTTTTTAAAAGGTTTCGTTAGTAATAATTATGTGACTGGCTTTTGTATGCTACTTTTGCATGCTTTATCTACCACAAACAAAAAGAAATTGCATGTACGTTCTCTGTACATCATATGCATCAGTAAGAAGTCAGTAGACGCTATGCCTGCTGACAAAAAAATGGGTAGAAAGCTTATACCTGCGTATACCCTCCACTAAACCAATGGTAAGAAGTGAGTGTACTCTATGGCAGCTGACAAATAAGTGGGTATATGGCGTATACCCTCCACTACACCACTGCTCACTGATGTTTTGGGCTGGTGTGAGCTTCAAAGGCATGAGGAGTCTTATGAAAATGTATGGCAAGATGAATGCAGCATGTTATCAGAAAATACTGGCAGACAATTTCCATTCTTCTGCATGAAAGCTGTGCATGGGACGCTCTTGGACTTTCCAGCACGACCGTGACCCTAAGCACAAGGTCAAAGTCGACCCTCCAGTGGTTTGAGCAGAAAAAGGTGAAGGTTCTGGAGTGGCCATCACAGTCTCTTGACCTTAATATCATCGAACCACTCTGGGGAGCTCTCAAACATGCTGTTAACAAAAGACAACCAAAGACTATGCATGACCTGGAGGCATTTTGCCAAGACGAATGGGCAGCTATACCACTTCCAAGAATTCGGGGGCCTCATAGACATCTACAGGTGCTGGTCATACAACTAGAATATCATCAAAAAGTTGATTTATTTCAGTAATTCCATTCAAAAAGTGATACTTGTATATTATATTCATTCATTGCACACAGACTGATATATTTCAAATGTTTATTGATTTTAATTGTGATGATTATAACTGACAACCCAAATTCAGTATCTCTGAAAATTAGAATATTACTTAAGACCAATACAAAAATAATATTTTTAGAAATGTTGCCCAACTGAAAAGTATGAACATGAAAAGTATGAGCATGTTCAGCACTCAGTACATACTTGGGGCTCCTTTTGCCTGAATTACTGCAGCAATGCGGCGTGGCATGGAGTTGATCAGTCTGTGGCAATGCTCAGGTGTTATGAGAGCCCAGGTTGCTCTGATAGTGGCCTTCAGCTCTTCTGCATTGTTGGGTCTGGCGTATCGCATCTTCCTCTTCACAATACCCCATAGATTTTCTATAGGGTTAAGGTCAGGCGAGTTTGCTGGCCAATTAAGAACAGGGATACCATGGTCCTTAAACCAGGTACTGGTAGATTTGGCAGTCCTGCTAAGTCCTGTTATATATTAAATAAAATCTGCATCTCCCTAAAGTTGGTCAGCTGCAGGAAGCATGAAGTGCTCTAAAACTTCCTGGTAGACGGCTGCGTTGACCTTGGACCTCAGAAAACACAGTGGACCAACACCAGCAGATGACATGGCACCCCAAAGCATCACTGACTGTGGAAACTTTACACTGGACTTCAAGCAACGTGGATTCTGTGCCTCTCCTCTCTTTCTCCAGACTCTGGGACCTTGATTTCCAAAGGAAATGCAAAATGTACTTTAATCAGAGAACATAACTTTGGACCTCTCAGCAGCAGTCCAGTCCTTTTTCTCTTTAGCCCAGGCGAGACGCTTCTGACACTGTATCTTGTTCAAGAGTGGCTTGACACAAGGAATGCGACAGCTGAAACCCATGTCTTGCAAACGTCTGTTTGTGGTGGTTCTTGAAACACTGACTCTAGCTGCAGTCCACTCTGTGAATCTCCCCCACATTTTTGAATGGGTTTTGTTTCACAATCCTCTCCAGGGTGCGGTTATCCCTATTGCTTGTACACTTTTTTCTCCCACATCTTTTCCTTCCCTTCGCCTCTCTATTAATGTGCTTAGACACCGAGCTCTGTGAACAGCCAGCCTCTTTAAAAATGACCTTTTGTGTCTTGCCCTCCTTGTGCAAGGTGTCAATGGTCGTCTTTTGGACAGCTGTCAAGTCAGCAGTCTTCCCCATGATTGTCTAGTTCTGTAGGCTACACAGAGAGACCATTTAAAGGCCTTTGCAGGTGTTTTGAGTTAATTAGCTGATTAGAGTGTGGCACCAGGTGTCTTCAATATTGATCCTTTTCACAATATTCAAATTTTCTGAGATACTGAATTTGGGGTTTTCATTAGTTGTCAGTTGTAATCATCAAAATTGAAAGAAATAAACACTTGAAATGTATCAGTCTGTGTGGAATGAATGTATACATTATACAAGTTTCACTTTTTGAATGGAATTACTGAAATAAATCAACTGATGATATTCTAATTATATGACCAGCACCTGTATAGTACTTTTAGATATCTCCAGTTAATTAGTACTTAAATCACCCACAAAACAGTGCACTCAAATCTGTTACTTATTAACTGCAGATATCCCAATGTACTGTATCTAAATAATCCATAAAACAGTGCACTCAAACCATTATGTTACTTATGAACTGCAGAACATTACATTAGTACATGGGTGGTAAATATTTACCCAGAAGCACACACGGATCTCTTTATGAATTACAATAGGGTACTACTTCTTGGTAAAGAGTTGTGTTATTACTGTGCCTTCAATGTTCACGGTGGTAGAATAACAGAACCAGACAGGTAAACACTACATGCTTCTTTAAACTACAAACTAGCAGACACTGGGAAAAACCTGAGGACTATGAACACACTATGGAGCAGTCTTACTGTATGTAAACATCAAAGTACTTGATCTCCCCCACCTCCCTCTTCCTCACCCACTCTCCCCTACCCTCCCTCCTCTTCCTCACTCTCTCCCCCTCCCTCTCACTCTCTCCCCCTCCCTCTCACTCTCTCCCCCTCCCTCTCACTCTCTCACCCTCCCTCTCACTCTAACTAATCAATAGGTGCCAAGAGTTCTAGCATTAACATTAGGTAAATATGTGCACTTGACCTGAATAAACCACTGGAACACAGCAAAATAAGAAACTCCATCTGCTCTGGAACATGGTTTTACTAGTCAGAAAACAAAAGAACCTCTATCTAGAGGGTACATCCAAAACAATAACATTGTTCTGCTCATTTTAGATCTACACACGTATCATTAAGTCATTCTTTAGAGATTGCAGTCTAGGTGTCAGTTTGCCATCTTCCAAACCAAGCAACATTTTCTGAATCAACTGGAAAGTATTTCTCATCCGTTTAGGATAGCTCAGGTGTAGAACATAAGTCCAAACATCACCAGTAAAGCATCAGCCAGTCTTGGGAGGTTGGTCATTACAACATCATTCTCTAAGACAGTGGAGATTTTCACCGGGTGGTGGTGTACTGAGTCCATGGCGTTGGCCTTTACCACTGTAAGGAGGGAGACTGGTACATTTTCCATCTCTGACTCATCAAAATCCTCCTGCTGAAATAAACAAGAGAGACACAGTGAGAATTAGAATACTCAGTCATGGTGGATACAAATAACAGTCAATTATCAGATCACCTCCACAGCATTATGTACAACATGTAATGGGTCCACCTACAGCAGTGTTAATCAGTACAATTCATGGAAAGCTACAGTCCTGTAGGCGTTTGTTCCAACCCTCACAATGCACACCTGATTCTAATAATTAGCAGGTGGATACCCAGAATCAACGCTGCTGATGTACATTACAATACATCTCATTATCAACATGCACGTGTATGTTCTTACCGTGCATGTTCTGAAAATTCCTTAGAAGAGCATTGAGAACAATGGTACACCTTGTGTGGATATCATGTTGCTCCTATGAAGATACATATTAATATGTATATACTCTTCCAAGTATAATAATCAAGCCTGGTGCACCATCAACCCACTACTGTAATATCTGATCATGAAGTCACAAATCGCCTGCCTAATGGGGAAGTTAACGATTTCAGAAGATTAAGCTTGTTTTTACACATACTGGAAGTGTTGCAGAAAAATGTAGTTGTTTCTGACTATCCTATGCCCTTTGAGTCAGGAACAACTACATATTTCTGCAAACACCCGGTAAGTGTAAAAACAAGCTTAATCTTCTAAATCATGAACTACCCCTTTAACTTGTGAAATGGGAGCAGTGGGATGATCAGAGAAGAGCTTATTCCAGAAATCAACATGTATACAATGTCTAGAATTCTCCTAACCTGGTCATCATGGATCTTTAAAATGTCAGCCAAAGCATCTGCAATCCATCCAGTCCTTGATGCTTCTGTCTAAATAAGGTCATCAAACAAGGAGTGTGACGATCCAGTCCAGTATAGAACCAATAGGAAAATGATGGTAGGAACATGAAAAAACACAGAATGGGACATGTCTGTCCAGGACAAATCAGGCTAAAGATCTAGGCCATATTACCACAGACTCCATACGAAGAGCAGGCCAGAGATCCAGGAACTGTTTCACCAGTGGACTGGTCATCACTATGGCCTGCCGCCTCAGGGGAAATGTTGTCTGCATCATCTTACTAATGAGGGCAATTTTTTTCTGTCTTCTTAACGTCTTCCACAATTTGTTGCCTCAGATGCTCAAGACTTGAAGGGTCCTGTCCTTCAGGAAAGTTAGGCAGAAAGTTTACTTCTGCAAGCTTTGGTCTCTTAATGTTTGAGTGTGACTGTTCATTCTCAGGGTTGCTTCGACTTCTTTTTCCAGCATTAACAGAGACCTCCTGACATCAGGCCCTCCTCGACTTGGTCCTGTAATTTCCCATTTTAAACTTGATGCCGTTCCTCCAACCATTCCAGCCATTGTCAGATCCTGCTTTTTTAAGACAGGGATGTTTGGTCACAGAGCCTCAGCTGCACTTGCTATCTCACGGTCACCTGGGTAAGCCTTGAAGCCATATATAATAGATGCAAGATTCTCGAAAATGTCATGCTTCTGGTCTCTGGTCAGTTTAAGCTGTCTTCCATTCCTTTTTAAGTCAGTATTCCCTTCTCTAAGCTTCAGCTCAACATCAAACTAGAATGTTGGAACTGGAAAAGGACCAGGTGGTCACCAGCTGAGCCAATCTGGAGATGGCACATCTGAAAGTAATTTGGAAGATGGAGCTGAACTGCTATCTTCAGAAAGTAAGACATGCACAACGGCTTTTTGTGGTAACTCCTCAATGGCCACTAGAGAAGTCTGGGTCTTCATATTGCAAGGTGAAGTCAGGGTCTAATTCCAGCTGTTCCTTCAAAATGTTAACTACCACTTCCACAGAGGCTGGCCGAGAGCTAAGCTTCACTTTACGTACACAGTGCCTGAGCTACTTCTGGTAGTGTTGAAACTAAAAGAGAGTTTACACTTGATGTTTGTGGCTTGAAAAATGAAGGTGCACTAAGATGGTACGCTCTCATGTGTTGGTGTCTGGTTGTCAAGAAGTTTAGGAAACACAAAAAGAGACAATGTGACAGGCACGCACAGTGTTAAGTTAGTACAATTACTGAACATAGTTATGTTTTCAGTACTTAATGCAATTTATTATTTAGAGCATTCAGGTTTGCAGTGCATACCAACCGATAACTTCATAATATTTACTGTCCAAATAAACATCTCCAAATCAGGATAAAATCCACTACATCAACCTGTTTGCCAAAAGAAACCTTCAGAAAATCATGAACCTGTTCCAACATGTAAAGTGACTGACTCATCCAGAGACACGGCCTCCATTTAACATGGGGTTAGGGTTACACCTCACCATTTACATCATCCATCCATCATCCTTTATCCACTCCAGTGCCACCATCACCCTGTTTACCTTTGACTTCATCCGAGGGAGAGGAAGAGTAGAGATGAGGAGGAGAGGAAGAGTGGAGATGAGGAGGAGATGGGGAGAGGAAGAGAGGAGATGAGGAGGAGATTGGGGGAGGAAGAGAGGAGATGAGGAGGAGATGGGGAGAGGAAGAGTGGAGATGAGGAGGAGATGGGGAGAGGAAGAGTGGAGATGAGGAGGAGATGGGGAGAGGAAGAGAAGAGATGAGGAGGAGATGGGGGAGGAAGAGAGGAGATGAGGACGAGATGGGGAGAGGAAGAGTGGAGATGAGGAGGAGATGGGGAGAAGAAGAGTGGAGAGGAAAAGATGAAGAGAGGAGCAGAGGGAAAGAGGTACGGAGTAGAAGAGGGAGACAGGATGAGAGGTGAGACAGGAGAGAAGACACGGTGGTATCTGGGTGTTCAATCCCTGAACACCCAGATACCCACCAACAGGTTCCTAACCAGTTTATAGTAGACATACTCAACCCTCAGTCTAGCTGAACACCCCAGATACCCATGAACAGGTTCCTAACCAGTTTATAGTAGACATACTCAACCCTCAGTCTAGCTAAACACCCCAGATACCCATGACCAGGTTCCTAACAGTTTATAGTAGACATACTCAAACCTCAGTCTAGCTGAACACCCAGATACCCATGAACAGGTTCCTAACCAGTTTATAGTAGACATACTCAACTCTCAAGTCTAGCTGAACACCCAGATACCCATGAACAGGTTTCTAACAGTTTATAGTAGACATACTCAACCCTCAGTCTAGCTGAACACTCAGATACCCATGAACAGGTTCCTAACAGTTTATAGTAGACATACTCAACCCTCAGTCTAGCTGAACACCCAGATACCCACCAACAGGTTCCTAACAGTTCATAGTAGACATACTCAACCCTCAGTCTAGCTGAACACCCAGATACACATGAACAGGTTCCTAACAGTTTATAGTAGACATACTCAACCCTCAGTCTAACTGAACACCTAGATACACATGAACAGGTTCCTCACCAGTTTATAGTAGACATACTCAACCCTCAGTCTAACTGAACACCCAGATACCCATGAACAGGTTCCTAACCAGTTTATAGTAGACATACTCAACCCTCAGTCTTGCTACTGTTAGAAATCGGCGGTTACGTATAGTGGTAAAATAATGTAGAACCCGTATCAAATCGAGGGAGAAGTTCGCTCAAGTTTATTGGAGAATTGCCGCACAGATGTCATTCGGTGAACGTTCCAGTATCTTCTCACTGTAATGTTGGTTACAAGCTGATATATACACTGAAGGCGTTTCTAACTAGCAAAGACCATGTTTTTAGAGGCCATATGGCCATCGTAAACATTCCTCTGGTCATTCAAGCACAACCTACAGAGAGATAATCTAAACAGAGATGTTTCTGTTGTTCTCATTATTGTAACACATGCACTTCCAATGAAACGTACATTCATATTGTCATTGTTAATGCCCAGATTCCACACTACCAGCGTCCCCACAAACATCCCCACCATGTTCATAGACCCCAGGCCCAGAATATAATAGAATAGGAGGCAGAGTACAGGAGGAGAGAGGGAGGTGAAAAAGGAGGAAAGGGTGAGAGCAGAAGAAGGAGAGCAAGAGGAGGAAAGGAGAGGAAGAGTGGAGAATGAGAAAGGAGAGGTTGAAATTGGGAGAAGAAGAGAAGATGAAGAAGATGGGGGTGAGGAAGAATAGAAGAGAGAGGTAGAGAGTGGAGGAGAGGAAGAGGAGAGGAATAGATGAAGGACAGGAGGAGAAATTATTGAGTAAGGAGAACAGGAAGATAGGAGAGGTGGAATGTAAGAGAAAAGAGAGGATGAGAGGAAGACAGGAGAGGAGGGGAAAGATGAAGAGATGAAGGACAAGGAAGAGAGGCTTTGGTGTTTAGTAAACTATTTACTGCTTTCTACCCCCCCACCCCCCCCCCCCCCACACACACACACACACACACACACACACACACACACACACACACACACACACACACACACGTTGTATTTTTAACACAATCTTGAATAATTTGTTTTAAAACACCTTCATTTATTCTGTCAAATCTGGGACATGGTAATTCAATTACAGAAGCAGGAATGTTTGTCAACAATTAAATAAATAAACATTCTGCGGACAGGAATATTTACAAACACCAATGATAAACAATAAGAACCAGATGAATGATTTCTAAATGAGAAGGTTTTACAGACCAGTGTGTTGATTCATTCTCTTAATGTCTCTAGTCATATTTACTAACTACTAGAGAGTTACTGTCAGTGTTTTACTTTGTTGTGTCCTACTGAACATGACAATGATTAGAGTGAAACATCATGTTGTGTTTGACACAGGGACCATTTGACACAGAGACACTGAGGAGTCAGAATCAACCAAAAACCCTGGATAGAGGGGCTCAGTGAATGTGGTGTTGAATGTGTACAGGTGGGTCAGTGTGTCTGAGGAGACCCTGTAGAAGGACAGAGTGCCGGCTGGCCAGTCCAGATACACTCCTACTCTGTGGGGGTCTGAGGAGGTGACAGGTAGGTAAGTTGTCTTATTATTGTGACAGGCATAGTAATTGAGATCATAACAGAACAGACTCCAGGACTTTGAGTCCAAGACCACTATCATCACCCCTTCCTTTCCTGATGATTCCTTTATATGTCACTCCTATCACAGCCCCTCTCCCTCTCCTCTCTACCTCCCAGTAACAGCGTCCAGACAGATCCTCTCTACACAACACCTGTGGATAGTACTCAAATCTCTCTGGGTGATCAGGATACAGCTGCTCCTCTCTCCTACATGTCACCTTTCTGTTCTCCTCAGACAGAGAGAGGTTTCTGTTTACTGTGTTTGGGTCCAGTGTGAGATCACAGACATCTGATGGATGAGACCAAGACACAATATTACACATCATCATCATTCATATTATATACACACATCCATGTGTCATGTTCTGGATATTAAGACACTCAGATAAAACACACACACACAGAATGAAAAAAAAAAAGCATGCACAAACTGTGCCACAAAGACAAACACACACACACACACACACACACACACAACTACACACACACACAACTACACACACACACACAAACTGTATATGTGTTCTGATTAATAAATGACTTTCAACCTCCACTCTCCACCATGATCCATACTGTGGAAGAAGCAGAGGAGCAGACTGTCATTCAGTGATACACAACCTGTCTTACACACACCCCCCCACACACACACACACACACCTTACATAACTGCAACAAACACACCCCCACACACACCATACATAACTGCAACAAACACACACACACACACACCCATACATACACCACAGACACCCCCGCCCCAACACACACACACACACACACACAGCATGAAAAACTCTAAAATTTTATAAACATAAGTGTTGGGTTGTCTATACCTCACCCCACACACAACCAGACCCCATAAGCCACTGAGCAAACTTTCTGATTTTTTTTTAACATTGTGTACACCCCCAATACACACCACACACAACCCCTCCTCCCACCACACACCACACACAACCCCTCCTCCCATCACACACCACACACAACCCCTCCTCCCATCACACACCACACACAACCCCTCCTCCCATCACACACCACACACAACCCCTCATCCCATCACACACCACACACAACCCCTCCTCCCATCACACACCACACACAACCCCTCCTCCCATCACACACCACACACAACCCCTCCTCCCATCACACACCACACACAACCAATTATATTTCTTAATGCCTACTGCGTAGACAAGAGCCATTGTTAAGAATGACACTATGTTATTTGATACATTTGATTAATAAAAGACTTTGTTAACATGGGTCTCTAACATTTCAGTCTCAAACATTCAGTGAAGAAGAGTTGTTGTGGAAATTCTGAAACCTGATGCATTCTTATTGTTTAGAGGACTGAGTCCCATTGTTTGGATGTGAGAATGAGTGAGTAACTAGTTAAAGATGCCGAGAGGGATCTGGTGTTTGTCCTAGGGGGCATCCTCTACCGCTGGATTTGAGGGTTACTCGTAAATCAGTAAATCTGTATAACCCTTTAGTGTCTCTGTTGACTATCCAGACATTGTGTCTCCTCAGGAGTTGAGATTGATAAGATGGGGGAACAGCCCGCCCTTTGGGTAAATGTTACACAAGACAGATGGGCAACAACTTACCACATCCCTTTTCTTTGTAATAAATACGGATTGCGCATGTTTGGAGTTAGAGACTCCTCGGACGATTATGTTTGTAAGCGGTTGACGCGTCTTTCTCTTATTTGCAAATAATTAATAAACTACCACCCGACCGAACAAACTACCACCCGACCGAACAAACTACCACCCGACCGAACAAACTACCACCCGACCGAACAAACTACCACCACACTGAACAAACTACCACCACACTGAACTAACTACCACCACACTGAACTAATTACCAGCATACTGCATTTGCATTTTCCTCCCATTCACAGTTACCCAGCTTGATATCACATCAGTGTACTTTGATTTTGAAACTGTGTTTATGCTACACAAAAGTACAGGTAGACAGGTCTGTATTTGACACATTACATAATGCAAAACAACATGACAACTAAATACCACATTACTGATTCAGAAAACATTTACAGGACATACTTGAGTGTCTCCAGTCTCCAGTGTGGATCCTCCAGTCCAGCAGAGAGCAGTCTGACTCCCAAGTCTCCTGGGTGATTGTAGCTCAAATCCAGTTCTTTCAGGTGTGAGGGATTTGACTTCAGAGCTGAGACCAGAGAAACACAGCCTTCCTCTGTGACCAGACAGCCTGACAACCTGCAGTGTTGATCATGATTTCATAAACACCAGCAGCAGGTAAAAAGAGAAAACATCAGTAGTATATTTCTTAAAAATAACATAATACTGACCTCAGTGTTTCCAGTTTACAATGTGGATTTCCCAGTCCAGAAGAGAGATGCTTCACTCCTGAATTCCCCAGGTCATTGTTACTCAGGTCAAGCTCTCTTAGGTGACAGGAGTTTGACATCAGAGCTGAGGCCAGCAAATCACAGCCTTCCTCTGTGACTCCACAGAATGACAGCCTGTGGACAGTCATGACTTTACTAACACCAGCAGGAGGTAAATAGATGCAGTATATGACTAACAAATAGTACATTACTGACCTCAGTGTCTCCAGTTTAATACACATGTTCAAATAAATAACTATGAGTCATCATCACCCCAAATGAACCTGACAGATCAAGCTTGGGGTTCTGGACTTGTGTGACAAATACAAACTACTAGCCTCCTCACCTCAGAGTCTCCAGTCTACATTGTGGATCATCCAACATAGCAGAGAGCAGCTTCACTCCTGAATCCTTAAGGACATTGTTACTCAGATCCAGCTCTTTCAGATGTGAGGGGTTTGACTTCAGAGCTGAGACCAGAGAAGCACAGCTTTCCTCAGTGATTCCACAACCTGACAGTCTGGAAAAAGATTATTATACTGTTTAGAATAACTTTGGAACAGAGTCTATGGATTATATCATTGTAACACTGGTGCACACTTTCAGAAATGACATTGCCAATATAAAACACTAGAATGAAAGTATATATATTGAAAAATAATTTACATTAGGTCCTATGCAGAAAAGAATTAATGATGTCAGTAAATAAATATATGATAGATGTCAGAAGGGTGTGTGTGTGTGTATTGTCTAAATAACCCAGATGTAGTAGACTTTCGTTGATGGTTGAGTTTGGACACAGTATATTATCACAACAAATGTATATGGCAATACAGTTAACAATCTAGTCTGTGAAAAAGAACAGACAAGAATAACATTGGAACAGACATTAAACATAAAACGTACAGACTAGACTGTTAACTACATTACCCTATATATTTCAATGATGGCTTATATGGAAAATCTGAGTTAGCGCTGCTAGCACAATATCCTGCTGCTAGAAGAACGGTAATGAAGCCTCAAATGGCCATAACTATTTATAATGTTAATTATCACCATGTCATATTAAAAATAAAAATGAACTACTATTACTCACTTCAGAGTCTCAAATCTACATTGTGGATCCTCCATCAAAGAAGAGAGCTGAATCACTCCTGAATCTTGTGGCAGATTGTAGCTCAGATCCAGTTCTTTCAGATGTGAGGGGTTTGACTTCAGAGCTGAGACCAGAGAAAACCAGTCTTCCACAGTGATTCCACAACTAGACAGTCTGGAAAGAGATTATCATCATGTCACAAATGAACAAGAGTTCTGAATAACATTAGAATATCCTCTATATATTACATCAATGTCATGTCAACTTTACTTAAGGGCATATTCTTAAAACAGACATTGCCAGCACAAGGAACTAGAATGTTACTTCCAGTATAGAAAATTATCAACGTTGTCATTCAAAAAATATAATGTAGATGTAAGAAGAGTAAATCTGTGTGTGTCTGTTTGTGTAAAGAATGGTGTAGCAGGAATGATAATAAACTGAAAAAAGAGGGGTGGATCTGTCGACATCAGAGGGTTTAAATTAATATTAGTTTGAATGGTTTATAAACTTGGGGCCATATTCACAAAATATTTGATCCCACCAATAGGACTCCTAAACAGCAGTAAAATTTTATCGCTAAGAGTTTCCTCTTAAAACCTATACAAAAAGCTGCTAAGTCTTTTATTAAGGAATGGGGAGAAATCTTATGCTAAGAGAAAAGGCGGGGTTGACCCCGTTCCTATGGATGATGTCATGCTCCACTAACAAGCCTACTTAATACACCCACTGTGATTGGCCGATAGGGGAGGGGTCTCTGTCAGTGAATTCATTAATGCAATACTGTAGAAAGATGTGTCATGTTGCCATATTGAAATTAAAATGTAGGCAAGGTCTCACTGATTAAACATGAAACCAAGAATGATATACTGACCAGTCAAGACATGTTCTGCAAATTGTCAGCCACTTTCATGTCTGACGGCTCGTAAACAAATGCTCATTCATCTTTTGATGGTGCAATAATTTGTGCAATTATATGTTCCATCTATAGCACCAACTACACCAGGTGGTCAAATTATGACCATGAAGTCAGCTAAGTTTTTTTGTTGTTGGCGAACATCTAGATGAAACTGAATGATTTGTAAGACGATGTTGGTTCTGGGGAGGGCATTTATTGTTCAATGTACTATTCTACTGACGGATGACTGAGATATACTTCGTTTGTCTGTGCTGCATAGCTGCATTATCCCTGCTGCCAAATTATTTTGTCACAACCTACATCTCTGGTGTTATTGGGTTGGTTCTGTTTGTTGGTGAAGTTAGTGCATCCCTGACTGGCTCTAATATGATCATAATGCCCTCTTGATTAAGGCAATACCCTTTTAAAAAGCTCAGTATCATTGAATGTTTCTAACATGTTGTCCTGATTACGAGGCAGATTGCTGGCAGCAGCCCTTTAAGGATTGTTTGTGATTTGGTCTTAGGAGTCCTCTTGCCTAGCCTTAACTTTTCACAGAGCTGGTTTTAGCGTTAAAATGCTTAGTAAAATACTCATAGGCCAAAAATGTAGGAGTCCTAAAATTAGGAGTGACACGACAATTGAATTCCTCCTAAATCAGCAAGTTAGTATTTACATTGAGGCTTAAAATAATTTCGGAATGTGGCCCCTGGTGTATAGAGTTCCCCACAAGGTTAACGGCAGGTCCCCACTATGGAAAATTAGATTTCCGGCTTAGGGGTTTGGTTTGTAGTAAATATTATGCATACTCTCAGAACTTTGGATACTTTTAGGTATAGGAGTTAGGTTTAGTGTTAGGCTTTAGAGTGAAGGCATAAATGTTAAGTTACTGAGTTTAGGGGTGGAGTTAGTATAAGGCAGGGATTCCCAAAGTGTGTTACGCGCACCCCCAGGGGTACGCTAGCTGCCAACAGGGGGTGCGCGAGAGGAAAAATTTAATGGCGGTCTGTTTTTTTAAGTAGGATTTTTCCATACAATAAAAAAACATGAACAGTAAACATTTCCATAATCGCTTTTATTTTAAATAAAAAACTATAATTTATTTGTTTTATTTTTAGAAACATAGAAGAAGACAGCTGCTGTCTTCTTCTACGCACTGCTTTTCTTTTATGCACTGCATCCGCTACTATATTCGTGCTGACTTGTTTCATTCATTACATATACATATAATAAATATTCTTAACTGGCTGAAATCAGGGAAACTGTCAAGTGGGACGTCTAATGATTAAGTTGTTAGTCACGAAAGAGGAGAGGGACCAAGAGAGAGTGAGGATTTGGAGGCAACAGGAATGGAGAAAATAGAGAAAGAAAATGAGCGGGAGTCAGAAGTTGCGCCGGAGGAAACCGAAGAGGAGGGAAGGAGATGGCAAAAAAAGGTGATGAGGGTGAACACCAGACGGGGAAAAAAAGAAGGAAATATGATGACAATTATCTGGGTCTGGGCTTCACTTGGATCGCCGATACAGAAACATGGCAATTTAAGTCAAAAGCCCATTACATTTTTTAAAGCAAAGTTGGTGGAGTTGCAGAAAAGCCAAAAAAAATGCAGTTTCATTCATGCGTTGGGTCTACGAAAGACACATTACGGGCTTCATATCTGCTCAGTTACAGAGTAGGGAGAAAGGGGCTGCCGCACACAATTGCCGAAGACGTGTGTTTGCCAGCGGCCAAAGAGATGGTGGAGTGTATGATTGGAGAGAAAGAGGCAAAAAAGTTGGACATGATTCCTGTGTCCAATAACACTGTGTCGCGCCGTATTGATGCCATGTCTGAAGACATCCTGGCTACACTAGTCAGCCGTGTGAAGAAAAGTGAGTTTTACTCTCCGCAAGTAGACGAGTCTACAGATGTTGCAAATCTGGGCAATCTTCTTCTGTATGTCCGTTACCTTTTTGAAGGAACGGTAGAAGAAGATTTTTTGTTCTGTCGCCCCCTTGCTACCCGAACAACAGGACAGGAAATCTTTAATTTAATTGACGTTTTTATGAGGACCAATTGGATCGACTGGGAGCGCTGTGTGGGAATTTGCACAGACCGGGCAAAATCAATGACGGGGAAACACACAGGGCTTATAGCTCATATTAGAAAAGTCTGCCCATCAATCAGCTGGTTACACTGCAGTATTCACAGAGAGGCCCTCGCAGCCAAAAACATGCCAGCTGATCTACTTGCAGTGCTGAACGATGCAGTCAAACTGGTGAACTTCATTAAAGTTCGTCCGCTAAATTCACGAATATTCACACTGTTATGTAATGAGATGGGCAGCGAACACAAATCACTGCTGCTGCACACAGAGGTGCGTTGGCTGTCCCGCGGCAAAGTGCTGACAAGGCTCTTTGAACTCCGGCACGAATTGCAGCAGTTTTTTGAGGAGAATCCGTTTAATTTGTCCTCCAGTATGCATGACGAAGATTTTCTGAAAAGACTTGCCTATCTAGCGGACATCTTCTCAGCTCTGAATGAACTCAATCTAAGTCTGCAGGGAGTCAGTGTAACTGTGTTCAACACACAAGACAGGATTGAGGCCATGATAAAGAAGCTACGGTTCTGGGCAAATTGTGTGAGTGGGAACACACACCTGTGTTTCCCTACGCTTCACGAGTTCTTGGGGGAAAATGACATGGACCTGGGTGAGCATGTAAAAAAGTCTCATAATTGAACACCTCAACCAACTCGCCGAGCAGCTACGCAAACACTACCCACCCATGGACACATCTTGCGCTTGGATTCGCAATCCATTTGAGGTTTCCCTGCCCCTCCCACAGCTGTCATTTCACGAGCAGGAGCAGCTGATCGAGCTGTCATCTGATGGAGCACTGCAGTTACAGTTTAAACGAAAGCCACTTGTGGATTTTTGGACCGAGTCACTGACATCATACACAGTCTTGGCAAAGCAAGCCTTGAGAGTTTTGATGCCCTTCGCCACAACTTATCTCTGCGAGGCTGGTTTCTCTGCTATGGCAGCAGTTAAAACTAAACATCGGCAAAGACTGGATGCTGTTGAGAAGGAATTGAGGCTTAAACTGTCTTCCATTGCGCCAAACTTCGGAGAACTTTGTGTCAAGATGCAAGCCCACCCGTTGCATTAATATGAGTAAGTATTTGATATTATTTGTACACATATAAGCCTACTGGGAATACTAAAACATTCTCCTCCCCGTCTCCCACCCCCCCCCCTCTCACTCTCTCTCTCTCTCTCTCTCTCTCTCTCTCTCTCTCTTTCTCTCTCTCTCTCTCTCTCGCAGCAGGCTGAGCGACTTTTGCGCTGTACTTGAAAAGTTCCAGATGGATCCTCTTTTAATTTATTTTATGTTTGAGCCTATGCTCTTTGTTACTTCATTATGTTGTGGATCGTGTGTAGGCAAATTTTATTGTAGCACTTGAAAAGTTTCAGATTGATCCTCGTTTTTATTTATTTGATCTATTTCGGAGCCTATTCTCTTTAATGTTGTGGATCGTTTGTAACTTCATTGCAATTTAATTCAATGTATTGTACTGTTCCATAACCGTTGTGTTATGATGATGATGATGCTAGCTCCACGGTCATTAAATAGGCTTGGCCTGCTATTGCTGCAATGTTTCTTTTACGCGGCTGAAAATAACCGTGCTTTCTAAACTTGTGTCTGTCATTTGTCCTCTAAAAAGTGTAAGCTTGTGCGTAGCTTTGTTGCATTATATTGAAACTTTGTTGATGTTGTTATTGTCATGCGTGTTCTGGTTATTTGCGCATGATTAAACATGAGTCTTTATATGGCGATAAAACAAAGCTTTGTTGCGTTTTAAATTTTTTTTGAAGTGGGGATTGGGGGTGCGCCAACCTGGTTGGGACATAGAAGGGGGTGCGCAGGAAAAAAAGTTTGAGAACCGCTGCCCTACTGCAATAGCAAGTCTATGAGTCCTTCACCGTTACCGCGGCCCGTGTGTAGGCACCTTTAAGGAACACCCCTTGTTTTTCCATATCGGTTTCATATTTATCTTTCCGAGTCGAAAAGAACGTGAACAACTGCTTTACTACGATGAGGGTTAAGGCACCGTCTTAAAAGTGCATCATTATCTGGTCATGTTAATGAAAATCGTCAGGTGCTTATGTAAATATCAATAGCTCAAAATAAAATAACCAACCAAAATAGCTTCAGGGACAGCTGTTCTACCATGAACATCTTTTAGTTTTTTACAATTTTAAAATTTTGGAAATTATGACTAGTTTATGAAGCATTTTTCAATCAAAAATGCTAAATAGCTCGGACCCGATAAGACTTACATGGAAAAAATTGACTGAAATAGCTTCAGGGAGAACTGCTCTACCATCAACATGCATTATTTTGGCTATTTATCAATTTTGGAAATTATTATTAGTTTATAAAGCAATATGTCATAAATTATGTTCAATATCTTGGACTCAATGAAACGTATATGAAAATAACCAACTGATATTGCTTCAGGGCAGACCTGGCGCCACGAGGGGGCAAGAGAGGGCTTAGCCCCCACTGTTGTATTTTCTGCCACCCCAGTTTGGTTCTATTGAAAAAAATTCTAAATAATTGCCAAAAAACAGATTAGCCCAGTCGCCATTTTTAACAGCCCCCTCAGTTACTTCATCCTGGCACCGGGCCAGCTTCAGGGAACACTCCTCTACCATCAACATTGTTAGATTCTGTCAATTCTTTATCCATTAACAAAATTAATGCAACCGGAAGTCAGGGGAGAATCTTTATTTAGCATGAGTTCAAGATGTTGATCTTCCATAGATCTTACATGTTCTCCAATAATTAAAGTTAACACAGTCTTTTATGCCAGTACACATAGGAGGCGGTCAGTGGTCATAGCCAATAATTTTTCATGCCCATATTCTTTCAGTCCCCCCTTCACACATGTAACATATAATTATTACATGTTGATAAAACTAGCTAAATAGTTCTGGCTCCCGTCCTCGTCCGCGAGTTCCATCAGCGTCGTCCGGATCGCCCTGCTCCGCGTCCCCCGGGTCGGTCCCGGGGCCGGTGTCGCCGTGCGTCAGAGGGGGGGTACTGTGACAACTGCGCCCTCTGCTGCTTCACCTCCCCCTGCAGCGGATGGGCTCCGGCGTTCGACGTGACCGGCCTTCTGACACCACCGTCCATCTCATCATGCTTTTCACCTGTTTCTTGTTTAGCGCACCTGTTCCTCATCCTCATCATTCCCCCTGGTATATATGTTCCCTCTGCTCCCCCTGTCTGTGTGTGTAATTGTCTCTGTATGTATGAAAGAGCTGTGTACGCTTCGTGTCGACATATATATATAATTTCACGTTATAGCATTAAAAAATATACAACAATCACGCCATTCTCCTGCTCCTCCTTATTCCGCCCCCCGAAGACGTGCCAGGTAAACCTACTGTTAATTCAACCTGAAGAGATGTTGGTTGCACTTTATTTTTGATAGTAATATAGTAGTATTTTTATGTTGAAAAACAAAAGCACAAGTAGCAGGTACACCTACTGTTGAAATGTTGGTTGCACTTACTGTACTTTTATTGAAAATGTATTGAATATTGAAAATGAGAGCAGAACATTTTAACTTCCTGTTAATTCAACCTAAAGTGTTGGTTGCACTTTATTCAAATAAAATGTGAATGCATTTGCCATTAATTGTTGTTTACTTGTTTGTTTATATCCATAATTAATTGATGCCTGATTCCCTTACAAGAAACAACAGGAATCTAGGAAACTTCACCTGCACTGTCCAGTATCCAGGTATTTATTTCAGTCAAACGGGTAGAATTTTTGGCTGAAAAGATACTGAATCGATTTCCAGTCACTGAATCGTTTCGGATCGTATCGTTCTAAATGAACCATTATCGGCCTTGAATCGAATCGACAACCACGAATCGTGATACGAATCGAATCGTGGTTAAAATGAATCGTTACACCCCTGATGAATGTGACATATTGATACATTCATTGATTACATGAACATATATCAAAATATTATCCAACATAATCTACAAACTCTACCTCCTGCGACAGACAGAACTCTGTTTTCAGCCAGCAGTTGAGTTGCGCAAGTCTGCTGTAGAGCTCGTCATCACCCCTAGTTGGGAGGGGGCCAGAGTCAATTACTCGATGCCGACACATCTTTCTAGCTAGTTTATACTCTGATGCTAAGTTCTGCTTCGTAACCTCTGACTGTTTCATCCTAACGTCGTTGGTACCAACGTGAATAACAATATCTCTGTACTCTGTAATCTCTGTACACTCCAGTTTTAGACTTCGCTAGCACCAACCCCAGATTTGCAGCTATGTCGGTGGCTCTGCCCCCCGGTAAACAATGTACGATCGCCGGCTGATTCTTTAGTCTAATACTGCGGGTAATGGAATCGCCGATGACTAAGGTTTTCAGTTTTTCAACACTATAGTTTCTTCCTGGTGGCACTGATGCAGATTTTTCTATTTCTACACTAGCATAATCCTCGCCTGACATTTACGTCAGAAGCCGAGCCTCTAACTCTGCTATCTTTAACTGAAGACGAACGTTCTCCTCCGTGTTGTTGCTACAACAATTACAGTGATAAGGCATTGTAATGGTACTTAGCCTCGGGTGTTCAGGGGTGAGCAGTTCCGTTAATTATGTCCAAATAAGAGTCCCGGTGTAGTAAAGTTGGGTAAGAGGTCAACAGATAAAAAATATTGTGTTGGTAAAACACTTAAAATAGAATTTTGACCAATTAGTTTATATAGAGTAAATTCTGAAAAGTTTGGCAGGTAGCCAGGTAGGTAACAGCAGGCAGAGTACAGCACGTCAACAATCCCACAATGCAATGCAACTGGTCTTGTCACTCAGTGAACACAGAAGAGAGAGAGTGGAGGAGAGGAAGAGTGGAGATCGGGAGGAGATGGATGAAGAGAGGCGCAGAGGGAAAGAGGTAAAGAGTAGAAGAGGGAAACAGGATGAGAGGTGAGACAGAAGAGAAGACATGGGGGAGAGGAGGTGAGGAGGATAGGAAGAGGAGCAGAGAGAAAGATGAGGAGAGGGGGAGAGGAAAAGAGGAAACACAGAGGACAGGAAGGGAGAAGAGGTCAGGAAGGGAGAAGAGGACAGGAAGGGAGAAGAGGAGAAACAACATACAAACAACCAACTAAAATAAATACAAGCACAATTTAAAAGCCCAACACCAAATCATCCTCCACAGTAACTGAACACAACAATCCCTGAACACCCCTGGTTCCTAACCAGTTTATAGTAGACATACTCTACCCTCAGTCTAGCTGAACACCCCAGATACCCATGAACAGGTTCCTAACCAGTTGATAGTAGACGTACTCAACCCTCAGTCTAGCTGAACACCCCAGATACCCATGAACAGGTTCCTAACCAGTTTATAGTAGACATACTCAACCCTCAGTCTAGCTGAACACCCAGATACCCACCAACAGGTTCCTAACCAGTTGATAGTAGACATACTCAACCCTCAGTCTAGTTGAACACCCCAGATACCCATGAACAAGTTCCTAACCAGTTTATAGTAGACATACTCAACCCTCAGTCTTGCTGCCAGCGTCCCCACAAACATCCCCACCATGTTCATAGACCCCAGGCCCAGAATAGAATAGGAGGCAGAGTACAGGAGGAGAGAGGGAGGTGAAGAAAGGAGGAAAGGGTGAGAGCTGAAGAGGAAGGAGAGAGGAGAGCAAGAGGAGGAAAAGAGAGGATGAGTGGAGAATGAGAAAGGAGAGGTTGAAATTGGGAGAAGAAAAGATGAAGATGATGAGGGGTGAGGAAAAAATGATTGAGTAAGGAGAACAGGAAGATAGGAGAGGTGGAATGTAAGAGAAAAGAGAGGATGAGAGGAAGACAGGAGAGGAGGGGAAAGATGAAGAGATGAAGGACAAGGAAGAGAGGCTTTGGTGTTTAGTAAACTATTTACTGCTTTCTACCCCCCCCCCCCCCCCCACACACACCCACACACACACACACACACACACACACACACACACACACACACACACACACACACTGTATTTTTAACACAATCTTGAATAATTTGTTTTAAAACACCTTTATTTTTTCTATCAAATCTGGGACATGATAATTCAATTACAGAAGCAGGAATGTTTGTCAACAATGAAATAAATAAACATTCTACGGACAGGAATATTTACAAACACCAATGATAAACAATAAGAACCAGATTAATGATTTCTAAATGAGAAGTTTTTACAGACCAGTGTTGTGATTCATTCTGTTAATGTCTCTAGTCATATTTACTCACTACTAGATAGTTATTGTCAGTATTTTACTTTGTTGTGTCCTACTAAACATGACCATGATTATAGTGAAACATCATGTTGTGTTTGACACAGGGACCATCAGACACAGAGACACTGAGGAGTCATAATAATCAACCCTAAACCCTGGATAGAGGGGCTCAGTAAATGTGGTGTTGAATGTGTACAGGTGGGTCAGTGTGTCAGAGGAGACCCTGTAGAAGGAGAGAGTGCCGGCTGACCAGTCCAGATACACTCCTACTCTATGGGAGTCTGAGGAGGTGACAGGTATGTCAGTTGTATTGTTATTGTGACAGGCAGAGTAACTGTCACCATAACAGTTCAGAATCCAGGACTTGTCATTGTCTCCAAGACAACAGTCAACACCTCCTCTCCTGTTGATTCCTTTATAAGTCACTCCTATATCAGCCCCTCCCCCACTCCACTCTACCTCCCAGTAACAGCGTCCAGACAGATCCTCTCTACACAACACCTGTGGATAGTACTCAAATCTCTCTGGGTGATCAGGATACAGCTGCACCACTGTCCTCCTTGTCACCTTTCTGTTCTCCTCAGACAGACGGAGGAATCCGTTTACTGTGTTTGGGTCCAGTGTCAGATCACAGACATCTGATGGATGAGACCAAGACACAATATTACACATCATCATCATTCATATTATACACACACATGCATGTGTCATGTTCTGGACCCTTTGACGCGTACGATCACATTAGACTGTATTGTTTAGAACGCACAATTAGAACTAATTGTTTAGAACGCACAATTAGAACTAATTGTTTAGAA